>NC_086241.1:1125000-1285000 GCF_036321145.2 Pelmatolapia mariae
ATCCATCCATCCATCAAACCATCCATCCATCCCTCCGTCCAACCATCCATCCATCATCCATCAAACCATCCATCCATCCATCCCTCCGTCCAACCATCCATCCATCATCCATCAAACCATCCATCTATCCATCCATCAAACCATCCATCCATCCATCATCCATCAAACCATCCATCCATCCATCCATCCATCCCTCCGTCCAACCATCCATCCATCATCCATCAAACCATCCATCAAACCATCCATCCTCCATCAAACCATCCATCCATCCATCCATCCATCATCCATCAAACCATCCATGCATCCATCCATGCATCCATCCATCTATCATCCATCAAACCATCCATCCATCCATCATCCATCCATGCATCCGTCAGTGACAGGACCAAGAACATCTCGCTGTGTTTGCTTCACATGTTCTGGGGCTTTAAATTAAAGTCTGTGAGAGCGGAGCTGTGGCAAGATGTTCAGCTTCCTGTTTACATTCATTAAAATCATTTCATTTACTTGCTTTACGCCCCAAATGAAACAGTGAGCACATCCAGACTCACAGGCAGGTGTTTCACAAGTTTGTGTTTGCTTTTGGTTTGGTTTGTGTCCACACAGATGTACAAACAGATTCAAACATCAGGATTACTGAATGTTTAAGTGAACTCGGAACCAACCAATAAAACAGTTTACCTGGAACAATTTGACTTTTTTTTTGAAAGAACAGTTTTCATGTTCCCGCCAGCTTCCAATGAGCCACAACCACCAACAAATGACAGTGCTCTGAAAACGTGATCGGACTGTGAGGGCACACGAGGAGGAGGTGCGAGCCACTGGCAATGACCCCGGTGTAAACACATCGATGAAACGCTCGCTAACTGCGCTCCATGTGACAGGAAGAGCTTGTGGCAGATGGAAAGGGCTGATGTGGTCACACGGTGGTAAAGGTAAGTTTAAGTGGCCCGAGACAACATCACAGGAAGTTTCAGTTTCATCCTGTGACAGAGTGTGGTTAGTTAGTCTAGTTATTGTTCAAGTAAACGGTTAAACAGCTGTTCTTCTTATTAAAGTTCCACTGAAATCATCACTGAGGCGACGCCTGTGCTTACATCTGACTTTGAGTCATGCGGTCTGCCATCACTCAGTATGTCCCTACCATCATAAATATCATTATCTCAGCTCTCTTTGAACTATTGAGGCACGATTTTAAGGTGATATTGTGCTGCTCTGCTAACCTGCTCATGTTTCTAATAAATCTCTCCTGTTCTTCGCTCTGTTTTTGTCGGTTTTGTTGTGTTTCAGATTGTCGTTTTACTGAGCACTGTTTCTTTGGGACCTTTGGAAAACCAGAGATTATGGAGATGTCATAAATGTCAACAACAAACATGAGGTTGCTCTGAAAGCATCAGTGAGGCAGACCTTTCAGAGGTTTTCACATATTTGTGTTGTTTTCTGTGTTGTGTGTCTGAAGCTGCACTGATCGCAGGTCAGTTTGTGGTTGAGAACACGCCTGTGCTGAGTTGTGCGCCAAGTGCTGATGCAGTTTAAATGCTTCACTCGGGCTGTATTTATATGCTGAGTGGGATCCGTCTCTCTCTGGGAACGCGCTCGGTTTTATCGTGTTTTGAGCCCTCGTCTGAAGCCGACTGCAGACTGTTGGGATATAAAGCGGCTTTACGAGGCCGACCCAGCTCTGCTCGAGATGCTTCTGCACTCACGACTTCAGCAAACACTTCTCAGCTCTGCACGCCGCTTTAGCAGCCACAGGGGACGCTATTTATAGAAATGTTCCCAGACTTTGTTTCAGGGAAGATCTTTTCTCAGAACACAAACTGGTAACCTGTCAGTGTAAACAAGTGTGTGTGTGTGTGTGTGTGTGTGTGTGTGTGTGTGTGTGTGTGTGTGTGAAGTAAAGTCAACCTTTTACTCGTTTATAAAAGCTGGATGGACTCGCCATGACATCACATACTAGTTTAGACACTTCACGGTCAGCACCATCTTTTATTTGGAGCTGAACAGAGGGTGCATGCTAAAATATCAGCTAATGCTAGCTAGCTTAGTTAGACTTTATAGGAACATCGCGCACACACACACACACACACACACACGGATACCTGTTCATAACGCTTCATAATCACTCAGGCTTCCTGGGCAGTCTATTGGTACAGTGACCTCACAGCAGCCATATTATTGGTCACATGATGCAGCGTTGGCTGGCGTCTGCTCTTTTTTCCAGTTGAGTGCACTATTTAAACTGAAGTGTTTTATTTGGATGTTAATTAGCAGGTAACAAGGTGGCAGGTGTTGATTTGTCAAACTTTGGATTCTAGGAGGTCACAGTGGCCACCTCCATCTTTTATATACAGTTTGTAGAGTAAAGCGGTTAAATCGAGCCGTCGACCATGAAAGTTTCTGGTGAGATGACTGTGCGGCTATAAATAAACGTGACTTCAGCGTGGCTGGTTTACAGTAGCAGCTGCCCTCCGTCCCCTCCATCCTCCACCGTCTTACCTCACTGCTAATATTAGTCATAGTCTTTCCAGCTGTTCCCAGCATCTGGCCCTCCCACTCATGATACCAGTCACTTTCTGTGTGTGTTCCCTCGCTCTCTCCACCACTCCCTTTCCTCCATCTCCATCTGTAATCCTGCAACGAGCTGCAGCTGCAGGGCCGGATGCTGGAAATCGACCACTGAAAACACATTCCACACTCTGACACGACACTCTTCTTCCTCTCATGTGATTGCGTGTCATATTTGTGCTCTTTTAAAGCATCTTCGTTCAGTAAATATCTGTCACATGTGTGTGACAAAGACAAACGGGCTGCTCGGACAAACAATATGCGAGCGGCGGCTGACCCGAGGACAGAAAAGCGACAGTGAAACGAGCTGGACGGGGTTAAAGCGTATGAGTGCGAGGTGGCCGTTAAAGGAGAGGCTCAGCACATTCCTCTGACATCATGCTCCGCCACAGGCACCCACCCTAATCCGCCCTTCCTTTCTCCTTCTTCCAGCTACAGCTCGTTTCTTCCTCCATCTCCCTCTGAGCAGCTGCAGCTTCACAGGCAGAGCTGAAAGTCTCACAGCTCTGAACGTAAAACCGATTATCTAACATGATTTATTGATTTATTCCTGAGCGGTTCACCGTGTTCTCGTGACCCAGTGGGCTGCATCATGTGCTCTTTTAACCACCAAGCTCAGGCCTTTATTGTGGCGTCTTCATGGTAACCGTCGCTAAAACAGCTCACAGTCACACCATCATCCATCAGACATTTAAATTTGGTTAAAAACTGTGTTCCCCACAGCACAACAAGACAAGCCCAGACATGTCTGACAGTGAGAGCAACGTTTTGGCTTTGATGATGATTGAACACCTTAAAACACAGTTTACCTGCTGTAAACATCGATTATATGAGCCCAGCACTTTTATTCTATCTTCCTACCATCACAGTTATGGAGGCTGTGCTGTGATGATTACATATGTTATGTTAACAAATCCCAAAGCGCAGGAAGAGAAAGTCATTCATTATTATTATCCATTATTACGAAGGTCCAAGTAAAGTTTACAAGGTCGATCGATGTAGGCGAGGATGAAGAGAATCAGGAGAACAATAAAAGATGATCAGCCTTCAAAGGAACGCAGGAAGCTAATGATCAGGCTTTTTGTCTGCTGCGGTCTGAATCAGTTAGAGCTTTGGTGTCTGTTCACACAGAGTGAAACACAACGCGTCACTATGAACCAGGTGGGAACGTTCAGTCTGCTTATTGGCCAGGTGTGTTTGAGGCGGGAGCGACAAAGGTAAACACAGGAAGGAGGCGCTGTGTTCTGAAGGATAAAAGGTGCCCTCTGTGTACGCCACACACCACAAATGAAGCGCTTTGGCGATTGTTTGGAACTGAGCCGAGACCTCGTCCGACCTGAGTAACCAGCTCAGGTGTGAAAAACCCACACTAAAGAAGACATCAGACGATAAGACGAAAAAACACTAAAAAACAAGTACGGGCTAAAATATTCAAATCAAAAAAGTCCAAAAATCAGAATCTGCAATCTCAATGTGCGGGGAGGCGAACGAGGAGAGGCCAAAGAAAAGCCCGGGTAATCATCCATGAATAATAATCTGCTGGTTTCCAGCGTTCTCGGTTGGTCAGCCTCCCATATGTCCGAGTGCGAGTCGTCCATTTCATGCATATGTAACACGCAGAGCGGTGCAGGCACATGCTAACATGTCTTTAGCCTCGTCACTCTCCTGTCAGTGAGACCAAATTAAACCACAATGTTTGTAACAACAAACCTAATGAGACACCCCGTCACCCAATCGAACAGGGATATTTTAGATTAGATAACAAAGGAAACAAGGCTGCAGCGATCCAGAGCTCAGAGCCTCGGTATGAGCAATGAAAGGATGAAAGCAGTCAGCTGTTGAGAGCAGATCCTGGAACTGACTGGAGTTTGGGGGAAATCATAAAGTTTAAGCATTTCTTTCATTATGAAAATAAAGTTCTTGGAAAGAATATCGGCATCAGGAGGTCATTGCTAGAGAAAAGTCTGAATGCATCTCTAGTTTGGAAGCATTGGGGCTGCATGTGTTTAGAAAGGCTCAGAGATCCAGACGTAGACCCAGAGAGTTTACATCCAGCAGCAGAATGATTTTTCTCTCATACCAATATAAGCAGATGTTTGAGTAAAACACTGATTTGGGGGAAATTGTTGAGCAGCCTGAGGCGTACCGGGTTAATCTGCAGTTCCATCTCTAAGACCAGCTGAGTAAAGAGAAATGACTGAAGAAGCTGTGAGGCTCTCAGTGACGGCGTCTCCCTTCGTCGTGGTTACGAGTGTTGTTTCAGTGCTGATGAAGAGTTTCCTGTGTGTGGAGCGTGTTTACGCGTCACTGGCCTCCATCAGCCTTTCACTGGAGGTTTAAATCTGTGCTGCTGCAGACGCCCCCTGCCCCATACTTTTCCCCACATTGAGACTGTGGTCTCTTTATTTTTAAGTAGACGGCAGGCTGTGACTAAACTCCAGACTCTTATACCTGGGCATCATCCATCTATCCATCCAGACTTAAAGACGACCTCTCACGGGGTCAAACATACGATCTGACAGTAAGATTATTTAAAAAGAGTACATATATGGACTTTACCTCAAAGAAACCTCTACAATCTTGCCATCTTCAAGTTTCCTTTAAATGACTAACAGATTTTTATCATTACGAGTTCTTGTACTTGTATCCACTTGTGAGAGATTTGTTTGGAATATGAAGATATCCGCTGCATCTGTGTGAAGAAGTGTTTCTCTGTGTCTGTGGAACCTGAAGGTCTCAGATCCCGGAGCTCTTCAAAGTGTGCTGAAGCTTTGAAATGAGCACATATAGAGGCTGGGACATTCACAGCAGTGAATCTCTCTGAGCCGTTCTCCTGGCCAGGCTCGAACAGCGCACACGTAAAAAGTCAGTAAAATGTGGGCTGTCCACCGACTCAAACGTGAAGCGTGAAACTGCGCTGGCTTCAGAACACGTTACCGTCAGAGGATCAGCCCTCTGGCTGCTGCAGGAGCTCCTGATTGTTAAAAGATGGAAGAAATGAATTCAGAGTTCAAATGAAGCCAGTGAGCTCAGGGTTTACTTTGATGCTGAAGCTCCTGGACGCGATGACTCGACCCGACGAGGTCAGAACATGCGGTGAGTCCGTGGGTTTAGCTGTGAGCGGCCATCAGGACAGACGGGTGATGACTCAGCTTTCTGCTGGTTTCTCTGTGATCTCAGCAGCGTCTGCTTCTCATTACTGACCTGACCGATCCTCTGGACCCACCATCGCAGCTCCAATCACACACACTCATTCACAGACATCAGTGTGTGTGTGTGTGTGTGTGTGTGTGTGTGTGCACTCACATGTGCGGCTCACAGCGGGTTCAGGTGGCACGGAGCTCTGGGCTGATCGTCCTGCTTCCTGTGGCGGTGAGAGCAGCAGCAGCGTCCACATCTGTCTGCAGGCTGGCAGGAAACACTCATCCCTCTGCCTGCGAGCAGGGAGGGAGGGAGAGGAGGCCGGGATGGAGGGAGAGCCGGGGCTGAGAGGAGGAAGGAGGCGAGGGAGCCCTACTCTCTGCACACTGTGTGGAAACTTTCCTCATCAGATGGACGAGCGTGGCCAGCTCCCTGTCCATGTTCTCTGCCCGCTTCTGCATCTGCGCCTCCTCCTCAGCCTCACTCTCCTCCTCCTGTGGACCCGCCTCCCGTCCACCAGGACGCAGAGCGTCTTCTCCATCAAACATTTAAGAATGCTGCCATCTCGTGGCTCCTCAGGTCATTACAGGGGGAACAGGGCAGAAGCATTCAACAGCAGCCTCGCTGTGTGCTCGTTCAGGCTGCAGGACATGAAATGTCCCAAACCTGGCACGTGTAGGACGGCCCTGTAATGACTCAGATATCAGCTGAGCATCTGAAGGTGGAACAATACTAAGTTTAACTTCCACCAGCTTCTTTTTAAAATTCTCCTCCAGACGTGTCGCTGACAGTAAGAATGAGAGGCTCGTTGCACCATCTTGTGGAATAAAGTGGTATTACACACAAGTGCCAGATTTGTTTCTGGACATGAAGTCATCGTTTTTATGTGTTTTAGCAGCTTTATATCATTTGGTTTTGAAACATATGTTATGAGTTTAGCAATTCTTGCTTCTGGTCTCATATCTGTTGAGACCGATTAAAGATGCCAAAGCAACAAAATGCTGCCACACTGAGTCTCCATGTCAGCATGAGTTGAAGTGCAGACTAACTAACCCTAACCCCCCTAAACCAGAATTATGATAAAGAAAAACATGTATTGCCTGCAATTTTATTTAAAGAGTTGTAACTTTGCTGTTTGCAAAATTTGTGCTGTTAAATGTTGTTTTGTTTTCAATTTTCTTAATACAGTTAAAATAAAAAACTAACAGTAAATTCAGACCTGTGAGGTTGTGCTGAAAGAATGACACCAAACAAGGCGAGGTAACCGCTTTTAAAGGTGAAATGCAAAATCAGAAGTAGTCAAAAACAGCCGAGTATACCCGGGACCTCAGAGGGTTTTAAGGGAGTCATACTGCACCCACTCCAGCAGCACTTCAACTGCTGAGACAAACCCACGACTAACATGTTGTGGTTACTTTTTGTGGTTTAAATGTGTTTTTTTAAATTCACAATAACAGGAAAAAGGGAGGAGAAGTCGTATACGGGTTTATGTTTGTGCATACGATACGCCGAGGTGTACGGCAGCTTTACGTCACTGCAGTACTTTTACAGCAGCACGCTGTTTAGCAGCAGGATCGTAAAGGTTGTTGTGTTATGACTGATGGACGCCTCAGTGCACACTCAGTAAAGCGATGTTTTAACCAGAATCAGCACTTGATCGTTCTATACCTTCGATGTGTTTGTCTCCTGATGTCAGCCGTGAGACTGCTGACACACCAGGTGTTCTGGGAATCCATCCTACCTGACAAACCATCCTACCCGTTGTTTCTGCGCATGCGCACAACACGAAATTCAGTGGCAAATCGTCCTACCTTTGTTTATAAGAGCTAGAAACATACTCTGACGGGTAAAATTATGTGTCAAACCATGCTACCTTTGTGAATGTTACCTACAAACATACTTTAATGGGTAAAATGAAGTGGCCAACCGTCCTGGCTTTATGAATATGAGCTACAAGCATACTCTGATGGGCAAAGTTAAGTGGCAAACCGTCATACCTACTTAAATTTGTGCTGGAATTACTCTGTGACAGCAGAAATGTGCATAATCTACTTACGGTAGGACGTTTTGCCAAAGTAGGATGGTTTGTCAGAACACCGGCGCCATCAGGGCAATCACAAAGCGTGCAGTGTGCATCTGCTGCGCCGCGGTCACGTTCCTCAATGAAAGTAACAGTTCCTCAGCATCAAGGAGAACCAAAACTGTCTCAACCCACTCGTTTGAGGGGAACAAACCAACACTCTAATACTGAGTAAAACACTAAGAAAAGAGCAGGAGCAGCTGACACTGGCTGCATGCCGGTGACTGGAAAATGTAACCAAGATATTGGATTTATACTTTTTTAACATTTGATATCAACTGTTTGTTTTCCTAATATTAATTGTAAATGAAAGCTCTAAAGCTGTGTCATTCAGCCCTCTCACAGCTTCCCCAAAAACTCCCGACTGCTGGGAAATTCGTTCCTATTTAGTTTTATATTTTTCAATAGTTTAAATAAAAACAAAAGAAATGAAATGTGCAGCTCACTTCTGCAGCAGCAGATCGCTGCTCCGAGCAGCAGAAGGATAAAGATGACAGATACAGGATCACATTACAGGAAGGCCACAAATTCGAGCTTTGAGGAAAAAATACAAGAGGGTTAGAATTACAGGCTGGGAGGGGAGGGTCTGTGCTGACGGACGTGGGTTACTGACCTGGTAGCCTGGCTGCCCCTGGGTGGGTCCGGGACGGGCGTGAGGTTCTGGGGGCGCTCCGTCTCTGGGCTGGGGCCCTGGCCGGGCCTCGGGTCCTGGTTGGTGTGTTGCCGGGGTTGTGGGCGGGTGGGTGTATGGGGGCCCAGCCCTGGCGCAGGGTGCCGCCAGTGCATCGAGCCACCTGGGGGACTCTTCAACTGGTGCGGGAGGTTGTCACATCTTGCAGGAGCTCTCCTCTCTTCAGGAATTCTCTCTGCAGGAGGGGGAGATACAGGAGAGGTGGAGGAAGATCTCAGCCTGGGTGTCTATTGTCTTGTGTAGTCTGGAAGATGAGTGGATGATGGGGTGGGTGCAGTTTTCTCTGTGGTGGGGTCGGGTGGGCTGTCCCGGGCTCTGTGGGGCCGGGCGGCGCTGCTGCACTGGGCCCTGGTCCGGATGGGCCTGGGCCCCCTTTCCCTGGCGGGTTGCAGAGTATGGGGGTGCCTACTGGGGTCAGCGGGGGAGCTGGCCCCAGGGTGGGGCCACTTGCCCCTCCCTTCCTTCCCTCCCCATCTCCAGCTGCCTCCCTCTTCCCGCTCCACCACAATCACCCACACATGCAGGGCCTTGGGGTAGGGGTGTGTCACCAGGGTGCAGAGGAGGCATCCCCCCCCCTCTGTCCCCTTCTGGCTGCCTCTGCCTCAATTTTATCCCACAACTTAGACATTCACATTACTCACACTCTCATTACACATACATATAGGACCTTGGGGGTGGGCACGCAACACGGACTCCAAATTACCATCAGGGTGTACACCTCACCCCTGGCGTCATTGCCCACCTCTCAATTTTAAATACACGTAGACATTGAGGGCTATCAGGAGGGGCTATGCGCTTACCTGCTGCTCTCTGGCAGGTAGCTCCATGCCCTCCTGGGTTTTAAATGCACCTTAGAACACACATGCATCAACACTACATATGAGCGGGTGGAGGGAGGTTTGGAGTCTTCTCACACCCCCGGTCTCTGCGGCCTGCTGGAGCGGGGGGGCAAGGAGGAGGAGTTGGCCGTCCGATTGGGGTCTGGAATGTGGGGCCTCCCTGCTGCTGCGGAGTCGGGGCGGTCTGCTTCTCCCCACCGCAGGGAAAAGGGTAACACCACCTGGGTCTGGGTGCAGTTTCCCCCTCCAGGGGCAAGGGTACCTAGACCCGGTTCTTAGAGTACGCTTGGGGAGTATGATTGTGTGTACAGTGTCTCTTTATGTCTGTCTTCACGTTGGTTGAGTGTGGAGTAATTGCCTATGAGAGCATGAGGGTGGGAATGGATGTTTGTATTTGAGTGTGCCTGTATGTCTGTGTCTATATGTCAGGTTGGGTATCAGACGCCACCTCTCTGGGGACATCTCAGGCCCTCCAAGGTTTGGAGGCCTATCTCCCCCCCACCACTTCCCCTGCCGGTGGCAGACGCCCTCAGACATCGATGCGTTGGTGGTTCTTTGTGTCCGGGGATGGGCATCCAGGTACACTCCGGCTCACTCCTTGGTGGCTGCTTGTCGGGGCCTGGAGCCTGGGGCTTGCTCGGGCCCCTTCGGGGGTGGGGTGCCCTCAGCCTCTCGGCCTGGGGCTCAGTCACTCAGGCACAGCTGGCTGCCGGCGGAGCTCACGGGCACGTCACTGCAACCCCCCCTGGCTTCTGCTCCGCGGCTGCTGAGTGACCCCTCATCTGGGACTCTCCTCAACTCTTTCTGGGATAGTGGCGCGGCTGCCCCTCTGTTGGTCTTCCTTGGTCTCTTGTGTTCTGAGGGTCTCTGGATGTCTGGAGTTTTGATCTCCTCCATACCTGCTTCATGCCCTGGAGGATGGGACTGTGGCCCCCCACACCCTCTAGCAGATCATTACATGAAGGAACCTTTTAAAAACAAGCGCGCTCATGCTCACAGGTGTACACACGGGTGATCACACACACAAACTACACCCTTTTTGGCTCCTACCTCAAAGCACACTGTGCACTGTCGATCTTACGTGCTGCACAATAATGTTTAATATTTAGTATTTAGTGTTATATTCCCATATATCATTGTGATGTTGTTTATTCTATTACTCTCGTTTTCTTCTGCTTGTTTTCTTTTTTCTTTCTCAACAGGTGATCCAGATGATCGATATATGTATTTTTTGTCTACTTATTCTGTTGGTTTTTGTTTTTTGCCCTTTTTCCCCGTCCCTCTTCTCAGCTGTTTTTCTTTCCCCCAGTCAAGTCTGTCCCGTATTCAGCAAGTGAAAATAAAATAAACAATAAAAGGTGAATCAAATAGACCATTACGTCAAGGCTGGGATGGTCCATTTGGTAAAGTAAATCCGTTGGGCATCTTTCTTCGCCTTTCCGATCAGATTTGATCAAATCTGATTTTTTTGTCTGCTTGTTCACACTACAAAGAAAATGTTCACGTTTCTCCAACGTTGTCTTCCCAACAGTTTCACTAACATCTACACTGGATGGCCAGGAAGCGTTCATGATGTCTTCTCGGGCGCTTCTGTGCCTAAGCCTAAGGCTACGTTCACACTGCAGGCAAAAGCACATCAAATCCGACTTTTTTGACTATGCGACCCATATCAGATCATGGTATGACAGTGTGAACGGCACAAATCCGATATTTTCAAATCCGACCTGGGTCACTTTCGTATGTGGTCCTGAATCCGATGCATATCTGATGTTTTAGAAAGCGACTGCTGTTTGAATGGTCATGTCGCATTAAATCCGTCTTTTACGTCACTGACACAAGACAGACGCCAATTATCAGCGCCCGAGAAGACATCGTGAACACTTCCTGGCCATCCAGTGTAGATGTTAGTGAAACTGTTGGGAAGACAACGTTGGAGAAACGTGAACATTTTCTTTGTACTGTATAATCTGCAGATTCTGACCGAAATCTGCAACTATCCTTTGAAGCACCGCTCCTCTCTAACAGCAATAAGGATCATTATTAGGCCATATGTAAATAAGAAAATAACTTTATAACTTAAAGCAAAATTGGGAAACGTAAAGTCCGAAGTCTTTATATTAAGTCCATCAGTCAAACAATACTGTTTGCTCTGGGTCTAAACAGAGCGCGTTGTGTGTGACGTCTTCTTTTGCGCATGCGGCCGCTTTGAGGGTTCACACTAGAGCGCGTTTGCTGTCGCATTTTATTTGTAGTGTGAACAAGCAGACAAAAAAATCGGATTTGATCAAAAAATCGGAATTGAGCATTAAGACCTGCAGTATGAACGTAGCCAAAGTAAGCTCGCTAGTTTCCATCTAAAGATGATGAGCGAGTGAGGGATTTCTAAAACACTGAATGTACGGTTCTGCTATCACTCTGTGACAATGGCACCACCATTTATGTCCAGAGTAGCTCAAATGGTTTCCCTCGTCGGGCAGTTTTGGTGCTTTGAAATATCACAGTTCAAACCTTAAACTCAAATCCAATTATATTAATAAATGCCATTTAACGGGTAAAATAGGAACTCATCCTATACCACAAAAGCAAATAATGAAAAACTACATTTCCAGAACATAAAAATATCTCCATACCTGCAATATATAGAAATACAGAGCTGTGTGTTGTGCGCCTGCTAGGCCAGCTCTCCAGATGAAAGAACACAGTTTTAACAAAATACAGATGCAAGTTCTAGCTACCAGGCTAACCTAGCATGCTAGCATTACAGTCTATCCTCGAGCTAAAACTCATTAAAAACTTCAGTTAGCGAAATCAGCCCTGTACAAGACTTAGAACGAGTCCGTTGCTGAGAGCAACATGACAGCGACTTACCTCCACCGGAGCACACATGCACGTGCCTTCGTCATCACAGTACACAACTACACAAACGCACACAGACTCGCTGGGGTCAGGGTGGTGTCTACAACCCCAAACTCACCAAATCTGTCAGGTTCTGAATTTCAGCTACACGTGGTGGAGTCTGACCACATGAAAGTCTGGCTGACTGAGAGAGTCAACTGTGTCTGGATCACTTTGGTCATGTATGCACCAGTAAAGGCTGCACTCAGTTCGAGGCGGGGCACTGACATTTGCTCCCTATATGCAACTCTGGACCAAAGCAAGTGTGGATCCCACCATAATCATTTGTGGCACGGATCCATAGGGCCTCTGATGCATCACAGAGTACACGGCGGGATGGTCCCAGGGTAGGCCCTGGTAACAGCTGGCCATTCAGTGACCGACCATGGTATTGGAATGAATGGTTAAAGACTATCTTGTTGTTATCATTATGCTGCACCATGTGATGTGGAATAAACCACCGTTCCTCTGTCTGGCCAGTTTCTTCCAATGACATCTCGGCTACGTAGCTGTTTCATTTTGTAGATTCCTAGCAGTAGGAATCTGCCTGACTGGCGGCCCGCACAAGCCTACAAAGACTAGACTTTACAGCTTCCTTCGGGGCATAAAGACTGGTGATGGGTGTCTGCTGCAGTAAATGCGTTGCATAATGTTGCAAACCCTCCATGTCCACTTGGATGGTATCAGCTTATAAAAAGTTATTGGCATGTTGGTCATGTAGTGTCCATCCCAGCTGTATGGAGACTGCAATAGGTCTGCCAGGAGGCCCTTTGTGCATAGGCTGGATGGGCGTGATGAGATGAGGTACATCGTACCAGACTAGGAGTAAAAGTTGGACATGATCCACTAAGGATAGAGGGAGTCCCCTTAAGTGATGATACCGCTGTTGTAGGGAAGGAACAGGATAAGTGAGTTCAGCCAGGCTGAGTGTATTAGCTGCGAAAGCATTAGGGATCCTGTATCGCTATCAAAGGACACTGAAGATCCCGCAAGCTGCTGATATTCTACTATCTGTAGGGACTATCTGGTGAGCCAGTGAGTTTCAAGTGTTGCACCACAGATGGTAGGATGATCGTTCTCACCGACCCATCAGGATAGCATATGCCTTCATTGCATAGTCACCATTGTGAATGAGAACTTTTAAGACCTTTATCATAACCTTCTGGGAGTGGTTAAGGCGGTCAAGGTAGATGCGTGATGGAGGCAAACACCATGAAAACCACACTCTGAGTTTCCTGCACAGAGTCATGAAGGACTGTGAGGTGCAGCTCTTTGCAAAGCTTACAGTGTTGTTTCAAGTTACATGCACCTGCGGTATGACTTCGACCACATCGCCAACATCGGTTAGCATTCTTGATCCATTTAACAACTGTTAAGGTTCAAAGTATTGGAGATGGATACAAGAGGAAAACCAAAATAACAACACTGGTCCGGCCGGGTGAGGTCAAACGAAAATTTTAATGAACACACGTGTGGGAGATGGATACTGTACGCAGACAGCATCGATCTCGAAATGGTGGAGCATTGCTCAGACTCTTATAGCCCCTAGTGGCCCCCACCTAATCATAAAAGCCTAAACATTCACATTCTTTCTCTCACCCGGCGCCTAAGTTATGACCTCGGCTCCTTGTTTTATCTGCTTCCAACAAGGTGGTGGGGGTAAAACTCCTGTGGAATGTGGTCTGTCTCTTCTACTATCAGAACAACAAGGCCCTCTGCACCCAACATTCTCTTCATGATTCAGCAGTATGAAATGTGAAGAAACAGTGTAACACATTCACAGCAGATCGATGGTACAGGATAATACACACCTATCTAACAAATCTAATAATTGTCACATTCTTTTAACTCAGAAGTATAATGCATCATAAAACAATATCATTCATTCACAATAAATCAGCAGTCTAATCTAATACAAACCAGTTTAATAAATCTAATAGTTATCACCTTCTTCTAATTCTGGAGAATAATACAAACTAAAACTACATAATAATTTCACAATCTTTAATTAGGGGTATAACATGGCATAAGATAATATCACAATCCCACACAACCTGCTCTGCTCCTTGAGTTTGTCACAGTTGTTGAGATAATGGGTTTTGTTCTCAAATCGCAAACAATAGGGCTGTGGCTTAGTGCTGGATGTAGGTCGAATGGGTGATGATGATTCATTCCTTTCCTGAAATCTAAGGAGGACTGGTGTTGACCTCAGTTTGGGTGTGGCTGCCTGACTGGAGATTTGCTTTGCCTGTGACTTCATTTGCAGCCACGCGGCTAAATCAGGGAGTGTGCAAGTCTTATCTGTACCTGTCTGCAGGATGCCATGGCTCAAGCAGTGCTCCATAAAACTGTCAAGAGGGGCTGGAGCAGTGGCGGTCCTAGCCTGTTTGGCGCCCTGGGCAGACACTCCCTTTGTATATTTTGTATATATATGTGGAGAGAGAGAGAGTATGCATAGTATGCAAATGGCTAACAAACAGCTATTATAATTCGTCATACAATGAGAACAGGACAAATCAGCAATTGACAATGACTAATTAATATTGTGCTGAACACAGTCCAAAAGATTCAGTAAGCTACATCAGTGTCTACTGTCTACTGTCTACTACTATCATAGCCAAGTTTAAATGTAAACAGAAGTTTTCACTATCTCTACTAATTAATGTTATCTTGTTGTATCTCTGCTGTGGTCAGTGCTATCCTCTATGCTGTTGCATGCTGGGGCAGCAGGTTGAGGGTCACAGATGCCAACAGACTAAATTAACTGATCCACAAGGCCAGTAATGTGAGGATGGAGCTGGACTCTGTCAGGGTGGTGTCTGAGAGGCAGATGTTGTCCAAGATAAGGACAATCATGGATAATACCTCCCACCCACTCCATGACATGCTGGCTACTCACAGGAGCACGTTCAGTGAGAGACTGAGATTACCCATAATGCACCATTGACTGACACAGGAAATCATTCCTGCCTGTGGCCATCTCCCTGTACAACTCCAACACACTGTGAACACGGCAATAGTTACACCCTTTTTACACACACTCTTTTCTATTCTGGAATATTCTTGTCAATTTTCTTGATATTTATTTATAATCACCTCTGTTAATCCTTGACATTTATTTATTTATTTATTTATTTAGTCTGTCCCATTTGGTTCTTTAGCCATCAGAATTGTTGTCTGAAGACCAACAAGGATACCAAATGGATTTATTTTGCCAAATGGATCATCATGGCATTGCCGTATTGGTCCATTTGATCAAACTTTGTTGTTATTATTTATTTTATTTTCAGTAGTTACAGATGAGACAGACATGATTGGGGGATAGGAAAGGGAGAAAGAAAGAGAGGAAGGAAAAGAAAAACAGAAGGGAAGAGGGACAGAGAGAAAGGGCACTTACAAAGACAAAGAAAAAAAATGTCCTGGATCACCTGTTGAGAGAAAAAGAAGAGAAAACAAGCAAAAAAACCCCAAAACAAAGCAACGTACTAAACACAACACCATCACGTTAATCTAGCTAAGTGTAAACAGCAGTAAATACTAAATATTGAATGTTGTTGTGCAGCACGCAGCACAGACAGCGCACAATGTGCTTTGAAGTAGCAGCTAAGAAAGGTGTAGTTTATGTCTACGAACAGTGAACACTAGGGGTGCAACGATACACAAAATTCACGGTTCGGTTCGATACTTTGGTGTCACGGTTCGATATTTTTTCGATACAAAAAAATGTTCATGCTTTTTTTAATTTGTCATTTATTAAAATTATAAATATATATTTTAACTCAAAAGTACAGTTTTTAAATTTAATGTTGCTTAAACGACAAAGTAATAAAAAAATAAATATCTGATGGAGAAATCCCTCATCTTTGGAAAAGAGAGTTTATTACAGAGAAATGGCTCTTTCCAAAATAAAAGCTATACTATACGCTTCTTCTGGGGTATATTCTCAGCAGCATATTAAACATATCAGGACCCCATAAGGAGAATCATGTGCTAACGCCTGTCTAAATGACTCGGGTAAAGTTTGTAGCATGCGTGCTTGTTGTTTTTGTCTGCTTCCACTTGTCTTTGCACTAGGATGATGTCGGAGTAAATGTGCAGTCATATTCATTGTGTTCCCACTAGTGCTGTCAGCGTTAATCTGAAATGACGTTAACGCCACAACACGGCAAATCTCCGTTAACGAGCTACCGCGGATCGCCCCGTGCGTGGGGCTGGACAGCGTCAACACGTTAACGAGCAAACTGCGCTAATGCAGTAGTTCCCACCCATGTAATTGAGCATTGTGTGGCACATCCGACATACTGTTTTACTTTTGTCCATGACGCGCTTACCTTCAGGCTCATACTTCACATGAAGACCAAAATAGTTCCAAAGGCCAGATCTGAATGAGGGTGGGGGAGGTTCAATTTGCCATGTTGCAACGGGCTTAGCTTCTGACTTGCTAGCTTGCGCTGCGCTCAGTGGATCTGCGCTCGACAGTGCAGCCTAGGCGGAGTAGTCGAACGCAGATCCACTGAGCTCTCAACACAGACAACATCGTCAGAAGAAAAGTTGATAAAATAAATTAAAATTTTTGTATTGTTCGATACACATGCCTACCGAACCGAAAGCACTGTATCGAACGGTTCAATATCGATACGAGTATCGTTGCACCCCTAGTGAACACCCGTGTGCACACCTGTGTGGATCAGCGCGCTTGTATACAAAAGGTTTCCCCATGTAACGGTCTGCTAGAGGGTGTGGAGGGCCATAGCCCCGTCCCCCAGGGCATGAAGCAGGCATGGAGGAGATCCAGGCTCCAGACATCCAGAGGCCCCAGAGTGCGAGAGCCCAAGGAGGACCACCGGAGGGGCATCCGTGCCACCCTCCTGGGAAGGGCTGAGGAGATCCCCAGACGAGGGGTCACCCAGTAGCCACGGAGCAGAAGCCAGAGAGGGCTGCACCGGCGTGCCCGCCGGCTCTGCCAGCAGCCAGCTGTGCCAGAGTGAACCGAGTCGCAGGCCCCGAGGCCGGAGGCCCGAGGGCCCCCTTTGCCCCGGAAGAGGCCTGACCGAGCGACAGGCACCAGGCCCCGCCAAGTAGCCACCGGGAGTGAGCTGGTGTATACCTGAGCGCCCAGCCCCGGACACCAAGAACCACCAATGCACCAACCCCTGAGGGCATCAGTTACCGGCAGGGAGTGTGGTGAGGGGAGATAGGCCTCCACACTTTGGAGGGCCTGGGTGTTCCCAGAGAGGTGGAGTCTAAGACCTGACCTGACATCTAGACACAGACAAACAGGCACACACAGACACAAACATGCTTTCCCACCCTCATGCACACATATACAAACACTCAGCACTCACCCAACGTAAGGATAGACATACATGGACATGTACACACAATCACACTCCCCAAACATACTCTATACCCCGGGTCCAGGTACCCTCACCCCCAGAGGGGGAAACGGCACCCAGACCCAAGAGAAGTGACCCTTTCCCCCAGGGTGAAGGCAAGCAGACCGCCCCAGGCTCCGCAGCAGCAGGGAGGCCAATCGGACAGCCGACACCTCCTCCCAGCCCCCCGCCCCGATGGCTAGTAGAGAACGGGGGTGTGTGAAGACCCCATACCTCCCTCCTCCCGCTCATGTGTAGTGTTGCTGCGTGTTGTTCTAAAGTGCATTTAAAACAAGGGAGGGCATGGTGCTGCTGCCAGAGAGCAGCAGGTGTTAGCACGGCCCCTCCCGAGAACCCTCAATGTCTACATGGATTTAAAATTGAGAGGTGGGCACCGGCGCCAGAGGTAGGGTTGAATACACAGACCGTCCACTGGACGCCGTTAACGTGGTCATCCTCAAGGCCCTATATATATGTGTTATGAGAGTGTGAGTAATGTGGATGTCTAAGTTGTTGAATAAAATTGAGGCACAGGTGGCCAGAAGGGGACAGAGGGGGGGGATGTCTCCCCTGCACCCTGGTGACACACCCGCACCCCAAGGCCCTACCTGTGTGGGTGGGTGTGGTGGAGCGGGAAGAGGGAGGCAGCCGGGGATGGGGAGGAAAAGAAGGGAGGGGCAAGATGCCCCTCCTTAGGGCCAGCTCCCCCACTGACCCCAGTAGGCACCCCCGTCCTCTGGTACCCACCAAGGCAAGGGAGCCCAGGCCCATCCAGACCGGGGCCTACGGCAGCAGCACCGCCAATCCTTGACATTTATAACTGAGTGATCTGTATATATTAGTGCTATTTCTTAAATGTGTAAAATCTGTAACATGATGAGTTTAGTCTGTTACTGTTACTATTTTTTACAATTTCTTCTTGGACCAACTGCAATCCACATTATTTCCTTAGGGATTAATAAAGTATTCTGACTCTGATTGTTTCAGGATGACCTGCCATTATCCAATGACACATCTGCTTACCTGTATCTTTTGCTCGTTTCTCCTCCTCTTCTTTTCTCTTTTTTCTAAACTGAGCACCTGATGGCTTTCAACTTTTCTTGTCCATCTTGGTTTTAATTTTGCACTCCAGTATGAACACCCATCCCCCAACCCGAGGATCACCACAACATAACCTAATAGACCTACACCTTAGTTCACAGATTCACTTTGTCGAGGGTTTATTTCTGGGATTTCGCACAACCCAGGATTCAAATCATGAACACATAATGGGCTTGGATTTACATCATTATGAATGAAATGTGCTCTATTTGGAAGAAGCCGGCCCCCTTTCGACAGGTTGTGTGTGAGACTTTAAATCAAAATGTAAATTATAAATTTTAAATTGTTATTGATCCCTTTACCCCTGGTCCTAAAGTGTATATTTATTTTCTTACTCTTCTTATATTTATTGTTTGTTTACTTGCACTGCTGTAACTGGAGCCTCGTCGTCTCGTCTCTCTATATACTGGACTCTATGTAGCGGAGATGACAATAAAGTTTACTTTGACTTCAGCAGCGGGCAGGCGCAACGAGGGCTCTCGCGCTCACTTTTCGCGTAAAGAATTCGAAAAAACATCGGTGCAAATTATAAGTCTGTATCATGATGTCTGGTGTTTTCTTGTTTGTTAGTTTGTTTTTATTTTGTTTTATTTTGCGGGTTGGTTATTAGATGCTGCTCCAGCCAGCCAGAGAATCCCCCCCCCCGCCCTCTCCTCCCTGTGCCACAAGCAGCAGGCAAACGGAGGTGCGCCTGCTGCTAAGAACACCGATCTGTACCAATGCCATCCCCAAAATGCGCTGTCATGATGTCTGGGGGCTCCGTAGGGCAGCATGAGTACGAGCAACTTTTTTTTTTGCCGATACCCGTGATGACGCCCATGTCGCCCATATCAAAACCCGCTGCTAGGCTGGAGGCATTTTACTCAACAGTCGATCCACATGTGACCCACACATTAACTTGTAACTGTTTTGCCCCACGAGTGTCTTTAACATTCCAACCAGCGACTGAACACATAATGCGAAAGCCTCAAAGGCAGTTGCATCTCCCATTTTTAAGGACATGTCCACTGCATGGCGGTAAGCCTGAGTCTCCAGCTGAACCAGCTGCTGTGCTGCTGTAGCTGAAAGGGCAATCAGCCATATGACCACAAGGTGTCAGTGCTAGGCTTCTCAACACACTGAATAACACCTGAAGAGCTTCCTGAGTATGCCCAGTTCTTCTTTTCTTCAGAATGCAGCATGACAGTTTATTATCACCATTATTTTTGCTTTGAGGTAAAATCACGAGCACCAAAGTGTCCCCTCTGATGTTTGCTGTAACAGTTCAGGTCACAGCGAGGTGTGGACACACAGGTTTGTGGACACGGTAACTCGTTCTGGAAGTTATAGCACAGGAGCAGACAGGAAGCAGCCTTTTTATTTCTGTCAATAATAATAATAATAATAATAATAATAATAATAATAATAATAATAATAATAATAATAATGGCAGCTATAAACTGCAGCGTAGAGCTGAGCTGAGTGTTTTGTCCTGCTCAGCACCTGAAACACTCTCCGGTTAAACTGATGATCAGATTTTATGAATGCATGACACCGAGGTTATGACGTCAGCAAAGTAATGCGGTTGAAAGGTTTTTATCACCAGAAAGGAAGCAATGCAGAAGGAGAAAACGTGCACGTGCGCGTGGCTGAGAGTGAGAAGAGGGAAGTCGAGGTTGTCTGTAAGGGAGGACGTGCGCACTCTTCACCGCGCCCATGAGAGGAGCAGCCCGGGCTCCTGTGACAGACTCTGATTCAGGTAAGTCTGTAAGTCTGTGAGGACGCAGCGCTCACAGAGGCTTCCTGGGATCAGATACGCGTTTATTAGCGATGAAAGAAATATTTGGCTCTTACTTAGGTGGGAGAACAGCTCCGGCTGTCACTGGTGTCCTAAGCTTTTACGACTGTACACCGTCGTGCGCGCTGCTGGCGCGCTGCTGGCAACCTTTGAGTCTTCAAACTCAGTTTGCTTTGAATCATCTTTATCGTGCTGACCTGAGCCGGTCCTGCAGCACAGTCTGGAGATTTACAGCTTTGCTTCTTTTTCATTCATTCCGTGTTTGACTTCCTGTTTATTTATTTTAATATTAACAGGGTTTCCGTGGTGTGCGCGCTTGCTCGTCTGCGTGACTTTGTTTTTATGTCGGATCAGCACTTAAAGGCTTTCAGCAGAATCACAGAGCGAGCCGTTACAGATCCGGACACTTTCTTCAGAATCTGCTTCTATAGACACCACAAAAAGAAGTACTTTTCCCCCTTTTTCTTTTCAAGTAAATATATAATTGTCAAAACTGACCTGTAACACCACAGATGTGGCTGTAGTTAATAATAAAAATAAATAAAACAAATGTATTTTAGAGACATATTGTAATACATCTCAGTAATATTGAGGTAACATAACAACATTTTATTTTTTATAGAATTGTCTTGACGTTAAGTTTACCTTTTTTTTTTTTGAATGAACTGAAAGGTTGGCTGTAAAAAGAAAAATAATAAATAGTATAAACCAGCTATATAAATATAATTAAACTGAACTGAATTATTGTTGAGTGCATGTAGCTCAGATTTAATTTGCTGCAGTGAGAAACCAGAAGTTTCTCAATGAAAACACATCACTGCATAGAGCACACACTTGCAAAGTACCACAGACTTTCACTCCGTGATGCTCTATGATGCTCTGTGGGCTCTCCTCACTGTGTGGATCCTTCACAGAAAGCTCAATTCTGTTTGTTCCTTCAACTTTGAGTCACTCAGACTTTCTGTTGGGGGAACAGAAAGCTGCTCTTCAGGATGTTTGACTCTCTAGCTGTTATTGTATCTGCTGTGTTATTTGCTCACAGCATGCAGAGGTGGAACAGCTGCTGTCTGTGAGCCTGACACCATCTAATCCGGTGAGTGTGTGCTAAACACTATTTAAACATAAAGTACTGGGATTATATCACTTTATTACTGTGATCTTGTCACTAATCTGAATACAATGTGGGCTCATTACATTTCCAGTAACACCTGCTGGAGCCCAGCCAGACTTTATGGGGAAGATGAAACAGTGTGTTTACACACAATAACAGATATGTGACCACAGCATGTTTTACCTTTGTTTTACAGGCAGACATGTTAACTGCAGGCCTCGTGGTCGGACTGCTCGGTGGTAAGATATGTTTGGGCTTTACTACTTGTGGAGGATGTGCTGCTACATGATCCTCAAATATCCCCAGAAATATGCATGTTTGGGCTCGATTTGTAATTTGTCCTTTTTATATTTATTTAAGGACTAACAAACCTAAAGTTATTAAAGACCATCTACTCCATTTGTCTTTCTTTCATGAGCATGTGTCCATATTTTAATCATACAGCTAGTGCAGCTCTATGATTTACCATCTCCTGGCTTTAAGTGTACTGCATCCATACTAAATCCAAATAAATGCATTCCAGCCTTATCGGCTTCAAGTGAAAGCTAAATGGAGTTTACAGTACACAGCTGAGGCTCTGTCTGCGTGTTAAGTGCTGATGTATCGACTGAGTGTCCTGTCCAAGTGTCTCCTGCGTTGTGTGAGGCTCTTATTTACTGAACAGACACAAAGCCCCTAAAGCTCTTCAGTCATCATTCTTGGCCTCTGCAGCTCGAGGTGCCCCAGACAACAAATATTTAAACCCTCTGGTAAACAATCATTCTCGACCCGACTAAACTCTCAATAGAAACCAACTAACTACCTGCTAACTCTGCCTAACCTTGTAAATCCTCTTGTTTATGACACTCTGCTGTTGTAAACCTTCAGTTTGTTTCTTTGATTTTAGGGCTGAAGGAGCATTTAGAGCTAATAATACCACAACAACCCAACAGATCCATCTCATCTCACTGGAGATTTTTTAATATTAAATTACGTTTCACTTAGTTTAATTCAATTTATTTATTTAGCAACAAAAACAGCCTCGAGGTGCTTTATATTATAAGGTAAAGACTGGACAATAACACAAAGAATACAGAGAAACCAAAACAACTGATAGTAATTTGGGAAAGTTAATGACTCAAATTAGCCACTAGTGTGAGAGACTAGAAGGAAAAAGGTTTATGAGCCACAAAGAACCAATCAGATTTCTGTTTTTAAAATAAAAAAACTTGAATTTAACCAGAAGTTCGTCCTGTCAGTGCCTGTCTGTTTACAGTTTGGCTGGTTTTCTTAAACTGTGCGTTACATCACTGATGTCATGATTACATCATTACTGATGTGTTTGTGTTTCCAGCCCTCATCTCGGGTCAGCGAGCGGAGCTCCTCGGTGCCACTGTTGGAGGCTCTGTGCTGGTTCCCTGTAAACTCCCAGCTTCACTAAGCCTGGAGTGGTTTTACTGGCAGGAGGACGAGACTGAAAACATTTTGATTCATTGTAAACAAACCTGTGATACAACATCTGAAGTCTACAGGAACAGAGTTACAGTCTTTGCTTCTGAGTTTGGATCGGGGAACATCTCCATTAAACTTCACAGTATTACAGCTGCAGACGACCAGAAGTCGTTCTGGGTCATGGCTTCCTTCAAAGACAGATGTGAGCGCTGCTGCAACTCAACACTGCAGGTTTCAGGTAAGGAAGATATCTCCTTACTTCCAGATCGAATACGTCTCCACGGGCTCCCTGAGACTTTTCATACAGCTCTGACTATCATGTTCTTGTTTCTGGCATGAAGTGTTTGTGCTGATGTGCTCTGACTGTCTGTGTAAACAGTGCTCACCTCTGTCACAGCTCCCTACAGAGATATAAACCTGACCATTGACACAGCAGACACTGCGACCTGCACAGCGCGTGGAGGATACCCTGAATCCAGCGTGTCATGGTCGGGTCAAAACACGACCAGTGGTGAATATGTGGACCTGCATGAATACAAACCAACACACGAGAGGGACGCAAAGGATGGAACCTTCACTGTCAGGAGCTCCGTCAGTGTGAAGGAGCTGGTGTCTGTGACCTGCCGCATCACCAACCCTCGCTCCAACCAAAGCCTCAACAGCACCACAAAGATGGACAGAGATGGTGCTGGTGAGTGCAGCACATCAGCAAACCCCAGTATCTGCCAGAGTGGGAGTGCTGGTGGAGGCGGGGCTATATAATGTTGTAACATTAGCAGTTTCTTAGATATTTTGTTAAACTCAGTGCTTATTTGAGCCTAATCAGAAGTATGAAAGGACGCTGCTGATGTTTCTGTTGTACATCCGTCCCCCGATGGATGGACAACTTCATCTCATCTTCTTATATTTTACTCTGAAGTCGTTCGCACTGTTTCAGTTAGTTTTATAATTTGGGGAACATTTTTAAAATGAAGCAATAAGCCATTAAAAATCATTAAAAGCCAATAAAAATCAGGGACTTTCTGATTCAGCAAACACTTCACTGAGTCGAAATCCTATAAAGGCACAGACGCCTCCAAGACCTTGCTGGATCATCCTGCAGTGAATGTTTGATGAACGTTATGACAGAGATGACACCGATACTGCCATCACTGTCCTGACAGTGTTACATGGCCGTCCTTCAGATTTCAACTTCAATTTTATTTATACAGCGCCAAATCACAACAACAGTCGCCTCAAGGTGCTTTATATTGTAAGGTAGACCCTACAATATTAAATACAGAGAAAAACCCAACAATCATATGACCCCCTATGAGCAAGCACTTTGGCGACAGTGGGAAGGAAAAACTCCCTTTTAACAGGAAGAAACCTCCGGCAGAACCAGGCTCAGGGAGGGGCGGGGCCATCTGCTGTGATTGGTTGGGGTGAGAGAAGGAAGACAGGATAAAGACATGCTGTGGAAGAGAGACAGAGATTAATAACAGATA
Organism: Pelmatolapia mariae; assembly: GCF_036321145.2. NCBI lineage: Eukaryota > Metazoa > Chordata > Actinopteri > Cichliformes > Cichlidae > Pelmatolapia > Pelmatolapia mariae. The sequence goes on from NC_086241.1 coordinate 1,149,497, forward strand.
TGATTCAATGCAGAGAGGTCTGTTAACACATAGTGAGTGAAGAAGAAACACCCAGTGCATCATGGGGATCCCCCGGCAGCCTACACCTATTGCAGCATAACTAAGGGAGGATTCAGGGTCACCTGGTCCAGCACTAACTATATGCTTTAGCAAAAAGGAAAGTTTGAAGCCTAATCTTAAAAGTAGAGATAGTGTCTGTCTCCTGAATCCAAACTGGAAGCTGGTTCCACAGAAGAGGGGCCTGAAAACTGAAGGCTCTGCCTCCCATTCTACTTTTAAATACTCTAGGAACAACAAGTAAGCCTGCAGTGTGAGAGTGAAGTGCTCTAATAGGGTGATATGGTACTACAAGGTCATTAAGATAAGATGGGGCCTGATTATTTAAGACCTTGTATGTGAGGAGCAGGATTTTGAATTCTGGATTTAACAGGGAGCCAATGAAGGGAAGCCAATACAGGAGAAATCTGCTCTCTCTTCCTAGTCCCTGTCAGGACTCTTGCTGCAGCATTTTGGATTAACTGAAGGCTTTTCAGGGAGTTTTTAGGACTTCCTGATAATAATGAATTACAGTCGTCCAGCCTGGAAGTAATAAATGCATGAACTAGTTTTTCAGCGTCACTCTGAGACAGGATATTTCTAACTTTAGAGATGTTACACAAATGGAAGAAAGCAGTCTTACATATTTGTTTAATATGTGCGTTGAAGGACATGTCCTGGTCAAAAATGACTCCAAGGTTCCTCACAGTGTTACTGGAGGCCAAGGTAATGCCATCCAGAGTAAGAATCTGGTTAGATGGAGGGCTTTCTTATGAAGCAACAAACTATTTCTCCAGGCTAAATGATGATCCTCTAAATTTGTGACACGCCATTTCCTCTCCAGCTTACGAGTTATCTGCTTTAGGCTACGTGTTTGAGAATTACACCACGGAGTCAGGGACTTCGGATTTGAGGCCTTAGTCTTCACCGGAGCTACAGTATCCAGAGTCGTACGTAGTGAGGAGGTAAAATTATTAACAAGATGATCGACCTCTGTTGGAGTAGCGTTCAGGTAGCTGCTCTGCTCTGTGTTGGTACAGGGCATTGAAGATGATAACAGTGGGTGGATTATATTCTTAAACTTAGTTACAGCGCTTTCAGAAAGACATCTACTGTGATAAAGTCTACTCTCCACTGCTGTGTAATCAATTATTGTAAATGTAAATGTTATCAGGAAATGATCAGACAGCAGAGGGTTTTCAGGAAACACTGTTAAATGTTCAGTTTCTATGCCATATGTTAAAACAAGATCTAGAGTGTGATTAAAGTGGTGGGTGGGTTCTTTTACATTTTGAGAGAAGCCAATTGAGTCTAATAACAGATTAAATGCCATGTTGAGGCTGTCATTTTTAGCATCTACATGGATGTTAAAATCACCCACAATAATTATTTTATCTGAGCTGAGCACTAAATCAGATAAAAAGTCTGAGAAATCAGAGAGAAACTCTGTGTAAGGCCCAGGTGGACGATAGATGATAACAAGTAAGACTGGTTTCTGAGTTTTACAGCTGGGGTGGACAAGGCTAAGCATCAGGCTTTCAAATGAATTAAAAGTCTGTCTGGGTCTTTGGTTGATTAATAGACTGGTGTGAAAAATTGCTGCCACACCGCCCCCTCGGCCTGTGCTTCGAGGTTTCTGGTAGTTAGAATGACTCGGGGGTGTTGATTCATTTAAACTAACATAATCATCCTGCTGCAACCAGGTTTCTGTAAGGCAGAGTAAATCGATTTGTTGATCAATTATTAAGTCATGTACTAACAGAGACTTGGAGGAGAGAGACCTAATATTTAATAATCCACATTTCGCTGTTTTACTCTTTGGTTCAGATGTGGATACTGTATTGTTCTTTCTTTGTGATTTTTGATGTTTAAGTCGTTTTTTGCTGGTTTTTAGTTTGTTTTTTGTCTGTTTGGGAGCTGACACAGTCTCAATGGAGATGGGGTTTTGGGGGGTAACAGGAGGAGAGTTCCTGGTCCCAACTCTGGATAGTCATATTTTGGGGGGTTAATAAATTTGTCCATATTTCTAGAAATGAGAGCTGCTCCATCCAAAGTGGGATGGATGCCGTCTCTCCTAACAAGACCAGGTTTCCTCCAGAAGGTTTGCCAATTATCTATGAAGCCCAAATCGTTTTTTGGACACCACTGTCACTGTTAAAATTTCATTAATAAGAGAAATTATTCATGTAGCCTAACCTGGATTTTAAGGTAACCTGAATAATAATTACAGTTGTTGGTAAAGCAGCCCAGCTCATTTCTGTTGTTCTGTCATATTCTTCACAGGTCCAGACACAAATCCAGGAGTGCACTCATCCATAAGTCTAGTTCCTGGCTTAATAGTACTACTAGTAATAGCAGTAATAGCAGTAGGCACATACATCTGCTACAAGAAACGTAAGTAAAACATTGAGTTGTGTTCTTTTAACATTTACAGTAAACATATGATGTAATGTTGAAAATGAATTGTTCAAACACTGATCAATAAATCAGTGACAGCAATAATCAATCAAAATGATGAACAGTCATAGACCCTGTTAGGCTTTTGGATTCAGGTCTTCAGAGCTGTGATGGAGTATCTTTGCACTTCCGTGTTGTCAGCGTCGTGTCTTCATCGATGACCTCTCCGGGTCACATGCAGACATGTTTGAGCGATCAGCAGGAGCGTGCTGCTGTGATAGTTTCAGCCACCGTTTTGACCCCGCCTACGGAGCACTTAGCTGTTTCATAAAGAGAGCGAACGTTCATCCGTCTGTAAAGTCACACAGGCTGTCCACAAACACACGTTTTAAATGAGACGAACATGTCACACAGCACAGAACAGCAACACAACGTTATTATTAACCTGTAAACTGAGTCGTCTTTACAGTCGTACTGTAGCTATGGCTATATTGTTGTGTGGTCATAGACTCATAGAGAAATCCAGCCATAGCTACATAAGTAACACTGCTGTCACAGTTACACAGTGTATGAAGCAGGAGAAACGTTTTCTCACAGTGCAGAGAGGATTCACTGTTGCGGCGATCTATCAGAGGACATTTAGCTACCCCAGTGTGGGAGAGTAACGACTCCTCGGGGGAAAATCATTTCACTCAGGGCAAACGTCAGGGTAGGAACGTAGATCGACCACTAAATCACTAGCTTTGGTTTCATGCTCAGCTCTCTCTTTACCACAGCAGACCAGTACATGCACCTGCTGCCCATTCATGAAATGATCATAGTAAAGCATCAGTACACGGAGAGGTAGCTGTTGTTTCTGATTAAACTGATTTTTGTATTCTATCCAGGAAGTTTACAAGGAAGTAAAGCAACCTTCAAACTTTGTTAACTGCCAGAAGTCAAAGCTCAGCAAGTCCTAACAGGTCCTGTTACAGAGGTGAAAGGTCAGCAGTCTGTAGAGCTGCAGAGCGAGTGATTGGATGAGCCTGCACTTAAATCACTACAGTTAAATGTTTCTATAGCACCAGCTGTGCTAACGACACTTCACTTATGTGCCTGGTCTGTGATTTCTGGGAAGAGACGCTGTTACTAACAAGACTGTTAGTCAAGACACAACTAACAAAGCCCAGAGGCATAACATATCCAGGATTACAAAATAAAACAGGAAGTGACAGTGACCGTAACTGAATTAGATTCAAGAACCTCTGAGTGTCCACCAGATCATTGGTGAACCAGTCAGGATCTGGCTGTTTTTTCCCACATCCATATTTTACTTTCCAAATGAAGCAATATTTTTCTCACAGCTTCAGTTATTTAGTGTTTCCTGCTCCTAACTTTGTTCCTCTGCTTTTGCTTTTAGGCTGCAAATCTGGAGATGAATCCAACGGACAACTGAATGGAGGTAATTCTGCAGTGAGGTCAAAAAGAGCTATAATGACACGATTGGAGGGTCACAGCTCCACAGTTGATTCTTGACTGAAGAGCTTTGCTTTGTTTCTGCTTTAGGACACCCAGGAGCTGAAAACCATGCAGACCAACAAATGGAGCTCCGAGAAGGTAAGAAGGGGGGAGGCGGTCCTGGTGCTCTCACAGCAGAGGTTCAACATCTGGAACGCCTGGGAAATAGTGACATATTTGGAAATATATGGTGGAGACCATGATAGTGTTACCAACACTGTGCAGACGGCTATATTTCAAAATTAAACTCATCATGGAGAGAAGGAACCCTAACCCTAAAGCAGGTTTCCACCAGAGCTCGATGTGAAAGCTCAAAGGGACTCTAGTAGTCATGCAAAGAGTGATCCTGCAGCATGAAAGTCTCGGAGCTCTCACATCCAAAGACAGCGTGTCACATGTCACATGTCACAGTTCTTTAATGTTTGTCAACGATTGTTTCTTTGATTTTGTTAGAATCTCAAGAGGCAGCAAATGAAGGGAGCGGAGACCACGAGGATCCACAGGATGAAGGTTTGGACTTTGGCTCACTCACAAACACAATGAGATAAGATGATTGACACACTCAGCAGCTACACCCTGATGTGCTGTTTCCACAGATGAGCGGGGAGATGCACATCGAGACAACGAGGACCAAAAGCTTCTAGATGGAGCAGGTAGTGTTTGTGTCTGCTCTGTGTTGCACCGAGTTTGCAGACATTGACAGTCTGTATTAATATGAATAAAACTGTAATTTTAAAGTAGCACTTTGGTCATACCATAACTGTTTGAGTCCACTGTGATGGTGAACAGACACTGAATAGAAAAATGAGAAGTATTTGATGTCCAGATACTTACAGCTCTAACTGTGCTGCACACACTCCGGTGAAGAGGATTAAAACCTGCATTCATCTGTTTCACAGTCGAGAAATCGCTGTTGGATCGTTTCTGAGAAAAATGTTTGGTCTGCTTTTCTTTTAGAAAACCAGGAGCACCGCCCTGCAGGTGGTGCAGAGCAAGGCGGAGGCAGCGTGCACGCAAACACAGACTAAACTGAGGATGGACTCATTGTTCGACTGCACTCACACACGCTGTGAACAAGACGACGGCTGTGCGGCCGACACACCAGAGGCGTCGCCAGAGTCGTTTCCTGAAGAGTTTAAACCTCTGTTTTCGCTTCAAGACGCCAAGAAGGATGAAACGATCAAATGAACTGTGAGCCGGTGAAGCTGCTGTGACTGACTGAGCTCAGCTTTCCTCGAGCAACAAAACAAGGATTTCGTGTCTTTACTGTTTTCCAGCTGAACAGGGTCCGATCAGCTGCACTGTTTTCTTGTTTGTCACTTTATTTAAAGAAAAGATTCTGAACTTTAAGAGTCTACAATCCAGAATTTCATAACTTAATGCTGTTTTAGATGTTAGCTGACATCTGCTGTATGCTGTAAATACAGATTATAGGAGGCTGAATCCATCTTTGCTGTGTGAGAATGAGGAGCAGTGAATTGGTGCTAGAAGATGATTCAGCAGCATTTAAATGGAGTGTTGCTATGAACATGTTCACCACAGTTTTACTCTTTTACTTCATCTTTTATATATTTATTTATACATTTTAATTTGTGTGCATTCGATACACAGCTGGTACTGTAACACACTGACAAACATGAAACGCTGGAAATGTAGGGACAGGGGGGTGAAAGAGGCAAAAGGACAATTTATGCATGATCCATGTGGTCAGATGTTCATATGCTGTGTCACTGATCCTCTGAAGCTAGTAATACTGACCAGGGAGCAGAAAGGAAGCAACGTTTTTGCAGGTAATTTCAGATGCATCAGCTAAACAAACAAACTGCTTCTATGCAGTCAGTGTGTCTGACAGCTAAAGGTCCAACTCACAGAGAAAAGACACTAACTCCACTCAGAGATGGAGAAAGATGAGAACGGAAGAAGAGAGCTTATTTAAAGCTTACATGTCAGTCCTCATGTTTGTGAATCAGTCCAACAGCGAAACGATCAGAACTGTCAGAGTTATTTTCCCAACTGGACCATTACGCCATTTCTTATAATGGTCCACTTGAGTCCACGAGTCAGAATTTATTAAACTTTTTTATTTATTTTTTTTTAAAATTTTGAGTTTGTACAACCACAACGTAGGAGACCAGGGGACGGAAAAGAGAAAGAGGAGAGGCGAGGAGACGAGGCGAGGAGACGAGGCGAGGAGACGAGGCGCTCCCCCGGCTGCCGGTTACGCCAAAGCACTTTCCCCACGCTGAGCCCTTACAACTGATGTTAGGCTCCCCCCACCCCCCAGTGCCACGAAACCCCTGACTGTACTCATTTTTCTGTTTAGTTGTATTATTTTATTATTACATTAATATAGACACGAGGTTCAGTTCCCTTTGCATCAAACCAGCGGAGCTATTTTTCTATTTCTTATGTTACATTTCAGAGCCGGTACTTTTTTACTTTGACTTGAGTAAAGAGGTTGAATCAGTACTTCAGCTTTTACTGGAGTATTCTTTAACACAAATATCTGTACTTCTACTCCAGAGTGTCTGTACTTTTGACACCTCTGGTTATTCCATGTTTGTTGGAATTTCACAGGATTTTGGATAACTGGTGCTACAACATGCGTTGGTTCACTTTGGAGCCTCATTTCATCCTAAAACTAAAGGAGAGTTTAACAGCATATTTAAAGAACGTGTTGAGTTTGTGTTAGCTGCAGACACACAGCCTTTAATGATGCCTTCAGCTGCAAACATCACATGTCAGGGAGACTTCACTGTAAACACAAAGGTCTGTTACTGTCACACCTGCTCTCCAGCGTGTCGACTCTCTCTGCTCTGCACGTGTCCACGACCTAACACACTTACAGTCATCACCACCACAACAGCAACACAACGGCGTTTCCACTGAACCTCGTCTGGAGCCCGAGAGCGTCTCCTCGCTCAGAGAACCTGGTTATGGATTACAGATTACATCATGACCTCGGTTCTTCTGAAGAGTCCATGTGACTGTTGTAAAGAAATGTACAGTAATAAATGTGCATGCGTCCTCTGTATGTATATTTATATTAACTGTGTTAACACAAAGTGACAAATGTCGATCAGATTACTGTAAAGAATCAATGAATCTGCTGCACGAGCACAGACTGGGATTAAAAGTTATTTGAAATAAATATTACTTTCAGTTACTTCTAAATTATACTTCATTTGTGTCGTGGTGGCACACCTGACCAGCACGTGAGGACGATCAGCTCCAATCAGCTCAGGGGAATTTAAACCTGGACATCTGTGGGGCTGAGTGACCCTCGAGGTGACCCCTTTTTTAACTTTTGTTTTTTTTAATTGAGAAAATTTTATTTTTTTATTTAGTTTTATTCTAATCGGTAAACAGATAATTTGTCTACCATTACAGAGGTGAGGGAGGAGACGCGCTGCTTCAGCTTTCATTCTAAACTACTTCTGAGCCGCCACTCGACTGATTACAGACGCTTATTGAACACTGAAATATTTGCTGGGATCATTTTCAATTGGCTCTGAAATATGATTAAAGCTTTTATCTGTTCGGACAAACTTTAGCCTCAAACATCAGATTCAATATTGAGTGCAGAAGTGGTTTATTTAGTATTCTGAAAGTTAGAATGAAATAAGTGGTATATTAATCATCAGGAACATCACTACTGCACAGGCGACATTAATCTTTCTCATTGCTGTGCTGTGAATGTGAGCGCTCAGGTTATTATTAGAAACCATCGACGCAGTCAGAAACACCAGAAAGCAAACACACAGGAAGTGACCTGAAGGCCACTCCAAAGTCTTCATCTTGTTTTTTTTAAAGCCACTCAGAGCCGGACTTGGATCATTGTCCTGCTGCAGATACAAAATGTGCTTCAGCTTGAGGTCATGAAGGTGTTTGCTTGTGTTATCTTGTTGCTGTTGATGAGTGGGAAACACTCTGTTTCTTCAGATTGAACATACACAAGACATGACAACACCACATGACACCTGTGCACACCACAGCACAACAACACAGGAAATGGTTCATGGCTGTCAGAGGCTTCAGATTCTGTTTGGAATAAAGCTCATCGATAAAAATTGTGAACAGTGAAATCTGAAGATCTGAAACTGTAGAGGAGGACGGACGAGAGATTAAACTTCAGTCACATGGCACCTCCAACCTTTGTCTTCTCAGTCATTTCTCTGGAAGGTGAAATACAAGCTAATGTTGTGAGCTTAGAAGTGGCTGTGCTGCTTCCTCTTCTTCACTGTGAGTCAGGATTTGCGTCATGAGGTTACAGAAAGCGGGTACTTCATAACAGAAAAACGAGAACTGTTGCCCTGATTTCTGGTTTTTGACCAGGATATGTCCTTCAGTGCACATACTAAACAAAAATGTAGGACTGTGTTCTTACATTTGTGCAACATCTCTAAAATTAGAAATATCCTGTCTCAGAGTGACGCTGAAAATTTCTCCTGTATTGGATTCCCTTCATTGGCTCCCTGGGAGGGAGAGCCTTCAGTTTTCAGGCCCCTCTTCTGTGGAACCAGCTTCCAGTTTGGATTCAGGAGACAGACACTATCTCTACTTTTAAGATTAGGCTTCAAACTTTCCTTTTTGCTAAAGCATATAGTTAGGGCTGGACCAGGTGACCCTGAATCCTCCCTTAGTTATGCTGCAATAGACGTAGGCTGCCGGGGATTCCCATGATGCACTGGGTGTTTCCTCTTCACTCACCTCTCTGCATTTAAACATTAGTTATTATTAACCTCTGGCTCTCTTCCACAGGGTGTCTTTGTCCTGTCCTGTTTCTTCCTGTTAAAAGGGAGTTTTTCCTTCCTACTGTTGCCCGATCAGTCAGTCTCTCTGGGTGATGATTATGGAAAATGTAGATAATTTACATGAACAGGAAAATCAGCAGCTGGTGGAGGACCAACAACTTGACTGGTTTGTAGTTTATTTGGAAAGTGTATGTTGTCATTTTAGATATGTTGTCATGGTACCGGTGACTGGCTGTGCTTTTACACGGTTTGGCTGAGTTCCACCTCAGCGGAGCCCACATCAACACACCTGTCATGCTCACCTGTCTGTGATCCTGGATAATCAGTCAGCAGTATTGAAGACCACAGCTATTCTTCACCACTTCGTCTGCTAACCTATGTTAGTAATACGCCGCCTTTGCTTCTTGTGGTTTATCTTGTTCGTGTTCAATTAATCCAGTCTGTCACAGGACCTCAGGTCTCCATACCGCAGTGCCCTTCCTGACCTCCTGACCTCTCTCGTGCTGTTTCAGAGACCCACGTTCGAGTTCCACGTCCACACACATTTCTCCCGTGTACTGCGTTTCTCTTGGGTTCTGTAAATGAAGCCTAGTTAAGATTGATTCCTGCTGTCTGTGTCTGAATCTGCGTTTGGGTTCACATTTACGCACTGGCCCCCAGGCCCGCTCCATCCATATACTCTATATACGATGGCCATAGAAGGGGGCACGAGGAGGCACAATTACCCCTGAAATATGAATGCCTGTGCATAGAACCTGTGCACTATTAAGCTATTTAAGTAGGATTATCATTTTTAGTTAAGTAAAAGGACTCAAAATGTTTCACATAATAAAGTAAATCAGTTATTTTCTACACAGAAACGTCTTCCTGTTTGATGATGAATCTCACTGAAGCTGGGGCTAAAACAGCCTTAAACTGAACTGCTGTGATCTTTTCCACCAGTGGGAGAATATCTGCACTTTATCAGCCACAAACACTAAGCTACAGTGTGAACCAGGGGAGCATCCAGCAGAGGGCAAAGGTTAAAGTGCTTTGAATATAACAGGAAGGAAAGATGAAGTCTTGACCTTTGCAGGATTATTTATATTACGTCAGGCTCTAGTTTCAGATGTGAGTAACATGCTCGTGCTCGCTTCAGCTATCAAACCTTCCTGTGATGAGTACTCGCCACAAAGAGCTCTGACGTCTCACACTCACTGATCTTTTACAATAAAACAACAATCAGTGGAAACTATGGACCAATATAATAGCAGGATATCGCCCTCCCTCTCTTTCTTCCCGAGTTAATGCACTCCTTAAAGTATTGTTTATTCCAGCTCTGTTTTCCAGAATGAGCTCAGTTTTATTTCCAGCATTGCAGACACATGTTTACTGCTGCTGCACGGGGGCCTCGTACCCGCATCAACCAGGTTCTGTCAGAAAGGAGCTGCAAGTGTTTCTGAAAAGTTGTGACAGTTGGCTCACATGCTTTAGAGGCCACAGGGAGCGCCGACACACTCAGAGCGATGCAAAGATCAAGAAAAGCATCAGAACGAACAGTGAGGCACCAACACAGCCTCACTGTTCTCACTCTGATTTGCAGCTCTGTTCCAACAACATGTGGCAGGGGTGTGCGCTCTGGCTTTGCTGCAGTGGAGGGGTGGTGCAGGGAGGCTGAGGGTGGAAGGGATTAAATTCTCTGAAATGTCAGATACTAATGTTGTGACCTTAGAAGTGGCCGTGCTGCTTCCTCTTCTTCATTGTGAGAGTCAGGATTTGCGTCATGAGGTTAACAGAAAGCGGGTACTTCATAACAGAAAAAGGAGAACTGACACGGATGTAGAGCTGGATGTTCATCATTGCTGTTTCATCAGATTTGATGGAGCTGCATCTGAGAAGCAGAGGTTCATGGTTTCCACGTCTGTGGCTGACTGATTTCTGTTTTCAGGTGAAAATGTTAAAGAAAAGTGAAGAGCACAAAATTCAAATCATACCTACACACCTGAAAAACACCTTTTTTATAATTATAACACTGCTGATGTGTGTTTAATCCACATGAGTTCCCTCTTTCATGTCAGACCTGATGTGCCCAAATACAGATCCCACATGATTACCTCAGATACAGCTGATGGTTTGGTTTGTTCTTATAAAAACTCGAGGTGCCAATGGCAGCACCCGCTGCTTGTTGAGAATAAAAGCGATACGTGCTTTCACGTCAAAAGTCATCATAAATAAGTCTCCAATAACACCAGAAAAAGTCGCCAGATTTGTCGCTAGTCGCTTTTTAGAAAAAAGTCGCTAAGGGGGTCTGAAAACTCACTAAATATAGCGACAAAGTCGCTAAGTTGGCAACACTGCCTGCACCAGGGCAAACCTCCGCCTGCCCCACTCCTGCTGTACAGGTAAAAATAGAGCAACAGGACCGCTAGTCTTTGATTTTATTTATTTTCTGCTGTGTTTCACTTGCATCTATTTGAAAGACTGAGTGTAAACACAAAAAACTATTTTATTTTATGTGCTGGAATGTGCAGAAAATAGGTTTAAATGTTAAACAAATTCCTTCCAGTCAGAGAATGTTGCATATAATTTAATGTTTGCTTCATGTATAAAGTTAAAAGATTAAAACTAATAAAACAAGTTTTAAAAAGAGACTTTTTTCATTTGATTACATTTTATATGATGGATTATGCAGAAAAAGTAGAATTGGGCTGAAAGATCTATCACTTTATCACCTGTTCAGGTTGTAAATCATTTTTTAAAAAAGTAACTAAGTAACTAATTACTTTTGAAAATAAGTAATCAGTAAAGTAACAAGATTACTTTTTTCAAGTAACTTGACCAACACTGATCCTTCCTGCAACAGACCCATGTGTTCAAACACCAGCTTCAGTTGCTTTTGACCACTTTGTGTCCTTTTCATTACTGAGTGAAGTCAATGTTGGAGTGATAGTTTATGATTGTCATTTGTACTTAGAAACATATAATCAATAATGCTTAGAGACATATAATCGATTGCATATTGATAGAATGTCTGATCCTTATTAGTCTGCAACAACTCTGAATGTTCTGGCGTACCACACATGTCCTAAGGTCATGAGAGAGGTCGTACATTCTCTTTCTGATCTATAGTATGAGAGGACACCTACTCTGTATCTGTTTAAGTATAAGAGCCCTTTGTTTAAGTGGACCGCTGGACTCCTGGCGCCGGCTTTTTAAGGAGGCGTTTACAGGGTCATATTTTGACCCACATACACACACACACATATACACACACACACATACCTACACTACACACAGAAGGGTACCCTTTGTATGTCTGTGTAAGATGTCATATGCTGATGAACCTATGCATATTCATGTAACCACAATAAAGAGCAGTGCTACAGAGTGACTGGGGTTTGAGCGGCAGGAACAGCGCTCGTCTTGGTCGTCTGCCTCGTGCTCGAGATCACACAAAGAGCTCTGGTGTCTGGTGTGTTGTTTTTGCCATTGTAGTGAACTGTCTTGGTTGTTCCAGCAATCGGTTTGTGCCTAGATAAACCCAACAGTCAACAACTTGAAACCCACCAGATGTACTCTGGATATTGTTCAATCTCGTTTGCTGAAAGATGTTTTTGATATTGTGGGTATGAGTTTGCTTTCTGTTGTCATTAGGGTGTGTCGACTTCAAACATGCTGTGGTGGAACCTATTCTTAAAAAGCAAAAATCTGTTTTATCCAACTTCAAACCAAATTGCCTTTTCTTTCTAAAGTCCAGGACAAAGTTGTCCTCCTTCAGCTCCAGACCTTTCTAAATAAAAATGGCATTAGCGAAGTATTTCAGTCTGGTTAAAGCGCACCACAGCACTGAAACTGCTCTTTTAAAAGGTTTTAATGACATTTGAACTTTTACTGACTCGAGAGATTTTGCCATTTTCATACTATCAGACTTCAGTGCCGCCTTTGATACTGTAGATCATGGGATTCTTATCTCTCGGCTCATACACTGTGTCGGAGTCAAAGGGACTGCATTGGAGTGGTTTAAATCTGACCTGTCCAACCAAAGTTTTTCTGTTAGATTGGGGGATACATAATCCTCAAAGACCCCACTGTCTTGTGGGGTCCCCCTGGGGTCCATTCTTGGCCCAGTTCTTTTTTCAGGTTACATGCTCCCTCGGGTTCAGTTTTTTAAAAACCTGGCATCTCATCCATTGTTATGCAGACGACTCACAGATTTACCTGCGACTGAAACGTAAATCTGTGAATCCTCTGAACGTTCTTAACTTTAATGAACAGAAAACAGAGGTGATTGTGTTTGGTCCCTGTGACCACTGCGACTTCGGCCCCTTAGAAATGTATGAAAAACCCTTTGTGAGGAACTTAGAGTCAAAAATCACTCCTAACGTTTGATAAACAGATAAACGCTGTAATCAAGTCCAGTTTCTTTCATACTCGGCTACTTGCTAAAGTGAAGCCATTTCTCTGTTTCAAAGACTTAGAGAGCTATCCATGCCTTCATTTCATCTCGCCCCGACGACTGTAATACTCTTTACTCTGGTGTTAGTCTGTCAACCAGTTAGCCGTCTGCAGCTGGTCCAAAACGCTGAGGCACAGTTACTAACTGGCACATGCAAGCGAGAGCACATATCTCCCATACTGGCATCCTTACACTGGCTGCCAGTTAGTTTTTAAGATTTTATTATTTGTTTTTGCACAGGTTAGCACCCTCATACCTTCCTGATCTTTTAAATTGGTACACTCCTGCAAGATCGCTGAGGTCTGCGGACCAAAGCTGTCCAGAGGTCCAGATTAAATCACAGAGGAGATCGGGTCTAGGCTGGGACTGCTCCTTCACATCAGGACCTCCACATTGGACACTTTCAAACCCGTCTGAAAACCCACTTTTATTCCTTGTACTACTTTTATTTATCTTATTTCTTACTCAAATCTTCAAATTTTATGGTTCTTTTTCTTAACTTTTATCATGTCTTCCTATGTTTTTATCTCTTTTGCTTATGTTAAATGTACAGCACCTTTGTCAACAGTGGTTGTTTTAAATGTGCTAAATAAATACATTTGACTAATATAAATTACTGTATTATTACTGTTCTTTAGATTTCAGGCTGATCAAACAAAAGTTTAAATAAGAAAATAAAGAATTTTGTATTAAAATACTAATTTTTTGATGAAATTTGGCCACACTCTGATGTTTTTATATCTGAAGGACTGAAATATTATCATATCATCAAATTACAATCAATCGACCATCAGCTTGGCAGTTTGACTCACAGCTTTTATTCTTTGCTTGTTTGCTTACAGGTGGAAGGTAGAAATTTAAGGATATTCCTGTGATAAATGTCACAGCCCATGTTTAATGCAGTTAATGTAGCTTATTAGGGCAAACCCCATAAACAGTATTTGCCTCTCATGCCTCGCCATCACACCTTTTTGCACTATGATGTTCTTGTTTAGTTTAGTTTAGGCTTCAGTGTGTTCTCTTTGAGTTCTCCATGTTTCCCTGTTTAGGTTTCTCCCATCTCAGTGTCTGCCCACGATGTTGGTCAGTGTCGTGTCTTCAGTGTGCGAGTTTACATGTCTCCTGTGTTTAAGTGTCCCTCACCCTTTGTGTGTTTCAGTGATGTCTTTGTCTCCCTCCGTGTCCCTCTCACTCGCTCTGTCTCGTCTACTCCTCTTGTTTCCCATCCCATCTGCAGGCGAGTTCTCCCTATCCATCCCTTTCTCTGTATTTGATGCTTAGTTTTGTCCATGTCTCTTCTGCAGTGTCTATTTCCCTATCCCCATGTCAGGTCTGTGTGCCTTAGTCTGCGTGTTTCCTGTTTTACTTTGACAGTCTCGCATCTCATGTTCAGTGTGTTCAGGTTGCTTCCTGCTGTCTTATCATTATGTTTATTTTGTCCCAGCTGTGTTTCCCGTGTGTTTCCTTTTCCCTCGTCACCCTCGTGTGTATTTATGGGTTTAGCTGTCATGCATTTAGTATTAGGTCGTCTGTTACGTTCACGCCATGTTTCCACGCATCCACGGCACAGTGATGGCTAAATGACGCTTTCCAAAGCATTAAAGTTTGTATTGAAAAACGGTTTCTTACTGGAAGCTTTTCAACACAGTTCTCTTTGGTGACATCTGGTGGCCAAAATATGAAGAGCAGCTTGAATCTAGAGGTTATAATGAACTGCTTTGTTCTGATTGTCTGCTCTACAGAGCTGAGCCGACAGCTTCTGTTGATGTCGGGTTATTATGTATAAACATGTATACTTCGTGGGTGAAAAGGGCGATCGTGGCTCAAGAGTTGGGTGTTCGTCTTGTAATCGGAAGGTTGCCGGTTCGAGCCCCGGCTTGGACAGTCTCAGTCGTTGTGTCCTTGGCCAAGACACTTCACCTACCGCCTCCTGGTGATGGCCAGAGGGGCCGATGGCGCGATATGGCAGCCTCGCCTCTGTCAGTCTGCCCCAGGGCAGCTGTGGCTACAACTGTAGCTGCCTCCACCAGTGAATGAATAGTGGTATTGTAAAGCGCTTTGAGGGGTCCTGAAAAGCGCTATATAAATGCAATCCATTATTATGAAAAAATTACTTTACGTCTATTTTAATAATAAATAATTTAGATGAATAAACCTTCCTTGTTTAAACATGTGCCATGGTGTGTTCTCCTTCTGCTTGTGACTTCTTGATGTTTTTTATTAATAAAAAAAAGAAAATTACGCTGATGAACTGGTTTAGGAACAGGCAGACGTCCTGTCTTACTGGCTCCATGTTTCTAATCATGTCGCACACTGGTTCACTGTGTCTCGCACAAAATCACCAAAACACTGCACAAATCACACCAGTGAATCACTTTGTTATAAACCATTGAATCAGGTACTGACGCAGTGACGTGACGATTGATGCTTTGGACATGATTGATCACGTGACTCTGGTGAGACGAACCAAGCCTCGGTGTTTCTGAAGCAGTGTGTTGATTTTTTTTTTACACATGCGGCGGATTTTCATGTTTAGGCTTTTTCAAGTTTATTTTCTAGTTTTTCAAGTTTGGGTTTTGTTTGTTGTTGTATTGATGTGCAGAATTCTGACCACTGCAGTCATGACATTTCCACACTACTAAATATTTCACAGTCAACTGTTAGTGATATTATAACAAACCGAAATTGACTGGGAATGACAGTAGCTCAGCCATGATGTATTTGTGTTGGAGCAGACGGCTGAGTTTATTAAACTCCACCGAGACAGCAGTGACGCAAAACTGAAGGCTAGACCGTCCAATTTCACAGCCTCGCATTTCCGGCCTACCCAGCCTACGGAGGACCTGGCCCACGCAGACCACGAAGGCCGGGTCCTCGGCAGGATGCAGCCTATAAATCTGGACACCCCCCAAATGTTTGGGCAAATGTTTCCCCGGGGGTCTGGATACCATTTAAGGGTCATGGGTTTAGGGAGTGTGGGCAATCTCTGTGCATGGGGTTTTGGTGTTTTTTTAATAATAATTGTTAAGGTGTAAGGGTAAAATGTAAAATTTGTAATCAGATTAAAAATGGTCAAATGTATGTATATATTTATTTATTAAATGTGTATTGTAGAATTTTGGTGTAAGGTCAGAATTGGGAAAACTCCCCTGACAGTAAAATAATAACAGCTGAGAGTTGTCATTAGATACAGCTGAACCTAACCTGACATGGTGAGACAACGGGAAAGCAAAACACAGAAGACTGAACACGGGGCGAGGGACTGTCAAAGTAAAACAGGAACCAAGAGACATCCAAAGGCGCAACCTGCCATTAAATCCTCAGCCCTAGAGATAGTTAATTTTTCACAAAGATCAGTGCTAATGGCTTTAGCAATGCTATCCAAATGTTCCTGTACTGCTCTCCCTGGAGTTGAGCCCCAGTTGGAAACCTTTTTGGAGAAAATCAGGAGGATCAAAAGCCTCCGATCCGGACTGTACAGGAAGGAAACTTTGATAATGGACCCAAGCTTCCAACGTTTTGTGCTCTGATCTGTTAGTTATGTAATTTTTTTGTGATTTTTGTGAGTCATGTTCAGGGCAGAGTTTGTCAGGCATTTGTTCCTTGAAAGATTCAGCAGGAAGGAGTGCTGCTTTTGTTCTGGACTGTGGAATGACGGGTCAGATTTATCCACAGGGCTATCAGGACTGGACTGATAAACGATAAAGGCGCTACGCTGAGTAAATGCCTTTGAGCCATACAGAGTTGGGTTTGGTTACGTCTATATACAGTGGCTTGCAAAAGTATTCAGCCCCCTTGAACTTTTCCACATTTTGTCACATTACAGCCACAAACATGAATCAATGTTATTGGAATTCCACGTGAAAGACCAAAACAAAGTGGTGTACACGTGAGAAGTGGAACGAAAATCATACATGATTCCAAACATTTTTTACAAATAAATAACTGCAAAGTGGGGTGTGCGTAATTATTCAGCCCCCTGAGTCAATACTTTGTAGAACCACCTTTTGCTGCAGTTACAGCTGCCAGTCTTTTAGGGTATGTCTCTACCAGCTTTGCACATCTAGAGACTGAAATCCTTGCCCATTCTTCTTTGCAAAACAGCTCCAGCTCAGTCAGATTAGATGGACAGCATTTGTGAACAGCAGGTTTCAGATCTTGCCACAGATTCTGGATTGGATTTAGATCTGGACTTTGACTGGGCCATTCTAACACATGGATATGTTTTGTTTTAAACCATTCCATTGTTGCCCTGGCTTTATGTTTAGGGTCGTTGTGCTGCTGGAAGGTGAACCTCCGCCCCAGTCTCAAGTCTTTTGCAGACTCCAAGAGGTTTTCTTCCAAGATTGCCCTGTATTTGGCTCCATCCATCTTCCCATCAACTCTGACCAGCTTCCCTGTCCCTGCTGAAGAGAAGCACCCCCAGAGCATGATGCTGCCACCACCATATTTGACAGTGGGGATGGTGTGTTCAGAGTGATGTGCAGTGTTAGTTTTCCGCCACACATAGCGTTTTGCATTTTGGCCTCATCTGACCAGAGCACCTTCTTCCACATGTTTGCTGTGTCCCCCACATGGCTTGTGGCAAACTGCAAACGGGACTTCTTATGGTTTTCTGTTAACAATGGCTTTCTTCTTGCCACTCTTCCATAAAGGCCAACTTTGTGCAGTGCACGACTAATAGTTGTCCTATGGACAGATTCCCCCACCTGAGCTGTAGATCTCTGCAGCTCGTCCAGAGTCACCATGGGCCTCTTGGCTGCATTTCTGATCAGCGCTCTCCTTGTTCGGCCTGTGAGTTTAGGTGGACGGCCTTGTCTTGGTAGGTTTACAGTTGTGCCATACTCCTTACATTTCTGAATGATGGCTTGAACAATGCTCCGTGGGATGTTCAAGGCTTGGAAAATCTTTTTGTAGCCTAAGCCTGCTTTAAATTTCTCAATAACTTTATCCCTGACCTGTCTGGTGTCTAAATCCAATCGTGAATCTGTGGAAAGATCTGAAAACTGCTGTTCACAAACGCTGTCCATCTAATCTGACTGAGCTGGAGCTGTTTTGCAAAGAAGAATGGGCAAGGATTTCAGTCTCTAGATGTGCAAAGCTGGTAGAGACATACCCTAAAAGACTGGCAGCTGTAATTGCAGCAAAAGGTGGTTCTACAAAGTATTGACTCAGGGGGCTGAATAATTACGCACACCCCACTTTGCAGTTATTTATTTGTAAAAAATGTTTGGAATCATGTATGATTTTCGTTCCACTTCTCACGTGTACACCACTTTGTATTTGTCTTTCACGTGGAATTCCAATAACATTGATTCATGTTTGTGGCTGTAATGTGACAAAATGTGGGAAAGTTCAAGGCGGCCGAATACTTTTACAAGCCACTGTAAGCTTGTAAATGTGTCACCCTGTCCTTTGCTCTGTGGATTGCGTCAGGCGGGGGGCGCACCGAGATGGCTGCGTGTTAAGTCCAACTTTACCGAGCTCTCAGCGCCAAAATTTTACAAGAGACATACAGTTTTGTTTTTGTTTTTATCTTTGAAGAACCTTGGTAGAAAATCAGATTTTGATTTATTTGAGTTTTACTCTGTCGGCATTTTGAAGGGAACGTCTTAATAAGGCTGAAACAATACGTGTCCTACTTCTCGAGGAGTTATCGGCCTGCTTAGCTTGAAACAGTCAGAGCAGAGTAATGATTTTCTGTCACCAGTCATTCTGGTCTTATTACGGCAGGTACAGGGAGGGTTTGTGGGACAGTTTAAAGTATTTACACTTGGTTTGCCATTTTTCATTTGTATATGATTTTGATAAGCAGTGCTGAGGCAGAATGCTTGAGTGTAGGTTCCACAGCTTTACTCACTGTTGTTAAAGAAAACTGTTTTTACATTCAGCAAACATTTCTGTTTAATTACATGAATAAGAATAATAATAATAATAATAACAGTAGTAGTAGTTTTTTGTTAAAAATTGTGTTTAAATATAAATTTTGTTGTGAAAGTCCAAAGCCATAAACCTGATTAGTGGCCTGTTAAATGGTTAAAGTCTAGCTTGGCTTTATAGTTGAAAATAAAGTCATTTAGTTTGTTCTTCTACAGAATTCAGCTAAATCCCACAGCTGAATCTTCAGAAACATTTTGTTACATGTTACATCTTCAGAAACCATGTTACATGGTTCCCCATGTAACATATAAACCCTGCCATATGTTTTGTCTGGTCATTGTGCTTATTAGAAACTTTATATATTAGAAGTTAGCTTTTAACAAGCATGTAATGATTACATTTAAATTAGGTCTAGCAGGACAAGCACAGAGATGAGTCCACTGTCAGAGGCCATAAGAAGATCATTTGTAACCTTCACTAAAGCTGTTTCTGTGCTGTGATGAGCTCTGAAACCTGACTGAAACTCTTCAAATAAGCCATTCCTCTGCAGATGATCTGTTAGCTGTTTGACAACTACTCTTTCAAGGATGTTTGATATGAAAGGAAGGTTGGAGATTGGCCTATAATTAGCTAAGACTGCTGGGTCTAGAGATGCTTTTTAAGTAAAGGTTTAACTACAGCCAGCTTGAAGGCCTGTGGTACATAGCTGATTATTAGAGATAGGTTGATCATATTTAAGATTGAAGCATTAATTAATGGCAGGACTTCTTTGAGCAGTTTTGTAGGAATGGGGTCTAAAAGACATGTTGATGGTTTGGAGGAAGTAATTATTGAAGTTAACTCAGAAAGATCAATTGGAGAAAAAGAGTCTAAATGAATATCAAAGGTACTGAAAGTAGCTGTAGATAATATTACATCTGTGGGATGATTATTGGTAATTTTTTCTCTAATGATTAAAATTTTATTTGTGAAGAAGTTCATGAAGTCATTACTAGTTAACGTTAAAGTGTTGGTTGGCTCAACAGAGCTCTGACTGTTTGTCAGCCTGGCTACAGTGCTGAAGAGAAACCTGGGGTTGTTCTTATTTTCTTCAATCAATCAATTCTTCAATCAATCTTGACTTCCGGCGCCCCCCATGTGCGGCAGCCTGTTACAGCAGCTCTGCTCATTCTGAGTTTATTTCTTTCTTATCTTTCTTCTCGTAATTTTTTATAACTAACGTATTAGTAATTAGACTCTGCAACCATGTTCTACTGTTTTGTGCTAGTTCTTGTCGTTTTTCTTAGTTTTTTTCTACTTTTTTCACCCGTGTCTGGGGACCCAGAGCAGGGATCCTTTGTTTACAGTAAGGATCAGCTGTTAGCGCTGCGTCCCGCAGCGACACTGCCAGCGGACAGACCTGACATTCCCAGCGAGCTGAGGAGGAAAAGACGGGGGTGTCGTGCTGGGAAGGAGCGCCGTCGGCCGAGAAGGAGACGTTATCGACCATCTCTTCCTTCTGTAATTATTGGAAATGTACGATCTTTGCCCAATAAAATGGATGAGCTCACGTCGCTAACCTGGTCACAGAGGGAGTACCGGCAATGTAGCATCATGATGCTAACGGAGTCGTGGCTAACACCGCTAACTCCGGACACGAGCGTGACACTACCGGGATTCCAGCTGCTGCGAGTGGACAGGACGAGAGAGAGCGGTAAGAGGAAAGGAGGGGGACTGGCAGTGTTTGTGAATGACAGATGGTGTAACCCTGGGCACATCACTGTGAAAGAACAACTCTGCAGCAGAGACATTGAGCTGTTAGCCGTTAGCATGCGTCCGTACTACCTGCCCCGGGAATTCTCGCATGTTATCGCGATAACAGCGTATGTCCCCCCCTCGGCCAACGCGGATGCAGCCTGTGACACTCTCCACTCAGTGGTCAGCAGACTGCAAACACAATCTCCGAGAGCCCTCCTCATAATATCAGGGGACTTTAATCATGCCTCACTGGACTCCACACTGCCCACCTTCACCCAGTATGTGACCTGCCCAACCAGAGACAATAAAACACTGGACTTACTGTATGCCAATGCTGAAGAGGCATACAGTTCATCACCTCTCCCTCCCCTGGGCAGATCTGATCACAACCTGGTGCACCTTGTCCCTGTGTATGAGCCCTTAGTGCGCAGGGAGCCACCAGCCACCCGCACAGTACAGAGATGGTCGGAGGAGAGCGAGGAGGCTCTTAAGGTTTGTTTTAAGTCGACTGTGTGGGAGGTGATCTGTGACGACCACGGAGAGGACATCGACAGCCTTACTACATGCATTACGGACTATATTAATTTCTGTGTGGATAACACCGTACCTACCAGGACTGTACGGTGTTTCTCCAACAACAAACCTTGGATTACCCCAGAAATTAAAGCCGTCCTCAAGCAGAAGAGGAGGGCCTTCAAATCCAAAGACAAAGAGGAGTTGAAAAGGGTGCAGAGAGAGTTGAGGGGACTGATAAGGAATGGGAAGGACAGCTACAGGCAGAAGATGGAGAACCAGCTTCAGCAAAACAACGTTGGTGAAGTCTGGAGAGGCCTCAGAACCATCTCAGGCCACAAACATCAGAACTCTCTGCCTGGGAGGGATGTGAGGTGGGCAAATGAACTGAATCATTTCTTCAACAGATTTGATTCAGCCATGAGGCAGTCTCCAACATTGGCTGCAGACTCACCCACCCCCACTGCTGCTGTTCCACCTCTGACACCTCAGACACTTCACACCTCCTCTATTCACCCTGCTCACTCCTCCCCACCCCCAACAACAGCATCCAATACACAATCAACACAAGGCTCCAGACTGTCTCTCTCAACCACCCAGGTTAGGAGGGAACTGAGGAGGATTAAAGCCAAGAAGGCAGCGGGTCCAGATGGCATCAGTTCGAGGGTCGTCAGGTCCTGCGCGGACCAACTGTGTGGTGTGATGGAGCACCTCTTCAACCTGAGCCTGAGGCTGGGAAGAGTCCCACAGCTCTGGAAAACCTCCTGTGTTGTACCAGTGCCAAAGACTTCACGCCCCAAGGACCTCAACAGCTACAGGCCGGTGGCTCTGACATCCCACCTGATGAAGACCCTGGAGCGGCTGGTCCTGGCTCAGCTTCGGCGCCTTGTGAGCTCATCACTGGACCCACTTCAGTTTGCCTACCAGCCTGGCATTGGAGCGGATGATGCCGTCATTCACCTCCTACATCGCTCCCTCGCTCACCTGGAGACCGCTGGGAGCACTGTGAGAATCATGTTCTTTGATTTCTCCAGTGCCTTCAACACTATTCTTCCCTCGGTTCTGAAGGACAAGCTGGAGAACTCAGGAGTGGACCATCACCTCACTACCTGGATTTTGGACTACCTCACCGACCGACCACAGTATGTGAGGACTCAGGGCTGTGTGCCGGACAGGGTCGTCTGCAGTACGGGGGCCCCACAGGGAACGGTTCTGGCTCCGTTCCTCTTCACCATCTACACTGCAGACTTCTCCCACAACTCCACCCAGTGCTTCCTGCAGAAGTTCTCTGATGACTCTGCTATAGTCGGCCTCATCACTGATGGGGACGACAAGGAGTACAGAGGACTGACTCAGGACTTTGTGGACTGGTGCCAGCTGAACTACCTCCAGATCAATGCCAGTAAAACCAAGGAGCTGGTGGTAGACTTCCGCAGGCACAAACATCCTCCACTGCAACCACTGAACATCCAAGGTATGGACATTGAGACTGTGGACAGCTACAGTACCTTGGTGTTCATCTGAACAACAAACTGGACTGGACTCATAACTCAGACGCCCTCTACAGGAAAGGGCAGAGCAGACTGTACCTGCTGCGGAGACTCAGGTCGTTTGGAGTGGAGGGCCCACTCCTGAAGACCTTCTATGACTCTGTGGTGGCCTCAGCCATCTTTTATGGTGTGGTCTGCTGGGGTGGCAGCATCTCTGCTGGGGACAGGAAGAGACTGAACAGGCTGATCCGAAGGGCCAGCTCTGTTCTAGGATGCCCTCTGGACCCAGTGGAGGTGGTGAGTGACAGGAGAATGGTGGCTAAGCTGTCATCCCTGCTGGACAACATCTCCCACCCCATGCAGGAGACTCTGACAGCACTGAGCAGCTCCTTCAGTGGCAGGCTGCGGCACCCACGGTGTGGGACGGAGAGATTTCGCAGGTCTTTCCTCCCCACTGCTGTCAGACTCCACAACAAAGACTTTAACTGATCATACACACACATCCACACATGTGCAATAACACAAATGTGCAATAATCTTTCTGGCACCGTTGTATTTTTCACTCTGTTGTATATAGCATTTGTATTCTATTTTTATCCTATTGTATATTTTATTCTATTTTATTCTAGTGTATATAGTATTCTATTTTATTCTATTCTGTACAGTTGTGTACTGTATTTATTCTTATTTTATTTTATTCTAATCTTTGCTTCATAACTTTTGCACTGTCCACTTCCTGCTGTGACAAAACAAATTTCCCACGTGTGGGACTAATAAAGGTTATCTTATCTTATCTTATCTTAATCAGTGACGAATAGTAAGATGTTCTGGCTTTGCGGAGGGCTTTCTTATAAAGCAGCAAACAATTTCTCCAGGCTAAATGATGATCCTCTAAATTTGTGACACGCCATTTCCTCTCCAGCTTACGAGTTATCTGCTTTAGGCTACGTGTTTGAGAATTATACCACGGAGTCAGGTACTTCTGATTTGAGGCCTTAGTTTTCACAGGAGCTACAGTATCCAGAGTCGTACGTAGTGAGGAGGTAAAATTATTAACAAGATGATCGACCTCTGTTGGAGTAGCGTTCAGGTAGCTGCTCTGCTCTGTGTTGGTACAGGGCATTGAAGATGATAACAGTGGGTGGATTATATTCTTAAACTTAGTTACAGCACTTTCAGAAAGACATCTACTGTGATAAAGTCTACTCTCCACTGCTGTGTAATCAATTATTGTAAATGTAAATGTTATCAGGAAATGATCAGACAGCAGAGGGTTTTCAGGAAACACTGTTAAATGTTCAGTTTCTATGTCATATGTTAAAACAAGATCTAGAGTGTGATTAAAGTGGTGGGTGGGTTCTTTTACAGTTTGAGAGAAGCCAATTGAGTCTAATAACAGATTAAATGCCATGTTGAGGCTGTCATTTTTAGCATCTACATGGATGTCTTGTTGCATGCTCAGGAACTGACTTCCCAGCCCATTGTTCATTCAGTGGTGCTACTTTCAGTCATTGTGCTGTTTATAAGGTTGCAAACCTGCAGTCAACTGAGACTGACATCACTTGATGATGAAACGTTTCTCCTGCTGAAACGTCCAGATAAACAGAATCAACCGTTTGGCATCTACACAATTAGAATGACTCGGGGGTGTTGATTCATTAACTAACTAACATAATCATCCTGCTGCAACCAGCTTTCTGTAAGGCAGAGTAAATCGATTTGTTTATCAGTTATTAAGTCATGTACTAACAGAGACTTGGAGGAGAGAGACCTAATAATCCACATTTCACTATTTTACTCTTTGGTGCAGATGTGGATACTGTATTGTTCTTTCTTAGTGATTTTTTATGTTTAAGTCATTTTTTTTTCTATGTTTGGGAGCTGACACAGTCTCTATGGAGATGGGGGTTTGGGGGGATAATTTAAAAAATTATGGCTAATTTGAAAGTTTTTAATTAAATTGGCTATGCAGATAAGCTACACAAAAGCACCACTGTGTGTTGTAACAGGAGCAGGAAGTGAAACTGCAAAGACAGCCAACACCCTCCGGTTCCTCCTGCATGAGAGTGGTCATGGTTGAGATTACAATCTGTTCAGTGAAAGCTCAAACAGCCTGGTACCCTTTGAATCCAGTCTCATTCTTTCTCCTCTTTTCTACTTTGGTTTTCTTCTGTGGGAGGCAGACAGACTGACAGTGGTCCAACTGAAGAAGGTCAACAAATTGGAGCTGGGCTTGTCTGACTGAAGAAAGTAAGCTGGTGCTTTTTCTCCAGTTGCTCAGTTTGAATATTTTACCACCAAACTTTTTTGTTAACAGTGGGTCCAAACATCTTCAGGTTTTCCTCAGCACCGTTCATCTTTAGCATGCACATGTGGCTAAAGTTTGGTCTGTTATTAATGTCTTGCACGAGCCCAGTGATAAAGTAGTTGCTGCATGTCACAAAATTACACCAACGATTCATCGAATAAATTGAATAATTCTAAAAAATTCTAAACAAAATTCTCAACACTAATTCTTTACTTTGATGCTTCATTTAATGTCCGGCTCTGTAGCACGCCGTCATCACCATGTAAATACGGGCGTTTCATCCACATTTGTGACAGAAAACAGACCTGCAATAAATATCTAGGAGCGTGCTTCTGAATAAAAAGTATGACAACATAAAGCCCACACAGCCGTCAGCAGCAGTGAGGATGATGCTGTCATAGTTTAATGTGGAACCAGAGTCTGCATAATAAACACATGGTGAAGAGCAAAGAGGCGAGCCGGTGAGTTCAGGTGGGTGAAAGAAAACAAAACAGCAGCGCTGTTCCTGTGATCACCACTCAAACGTTACTGGTAAAAAGCTAGTGCGAGTCCTTCATCAAAGCACCCGATCAGTAAAGTCTTTGTGAGTGGAGGTCGCGTGTTCCCTCCGTGCCTGCGTGGGTTCTCTCCGGGCACTTCCTCCCACAGTCCAAAGACATGCAGTTAGTGGGGTTAGGGTAACTGGTAATTACCAGAGAGTGGTGGTGAGGGCGTGTCAGTATCAGTGTACATGTTTGCGTGTGTGTTAGTATGCATGTCCTGTGTTCAGCCTGAGAAAGTGTCCTTTCACCTGTTAGGCGAAGATCAACAGTCTGCAGCCTACACAGGTGGCCTTGAGGAATCGTGCAGGAGAGTCAGTTCGTTCTTGTTCTCTGGGAAGAATTGTTGTTATTCTCGTCGGCGTAATTACCAGTAACTGGTAAATAGGTGTGACTGTTTGTCTGTGTCTCTGTGTCACCCTTGTGACAGAATGGCAGCCCTATCGCCCTGTGGTAGCTGGGATAGGCTCCAGCTTTAGACAGTAAAAAAAACAATGAACAGGACCTTCTGTCACTTCAGTTTTTCTTTATTACTCAACCACTCTAGTGTAGCGTGCTGTGGGCAGGTCATTATTAGCAAGAGGTATCCTCTGATTCCTCTGATTACTTTTATTTTCTTCTTTTATTCTCAACCAATTTTTAATCCTCCGTCCTATATTGACACTGTTGGCAATGTTGAGAATAGATTTCTTAATATACATCAGAGTTAAAGAGAATATAGTTTGTGATTGCTTGCAACATTACAATATGGCGGTTAATGGGTATACAAAATAGAAAATAGGCCTGGGATGGGAACAAAGAACTGGGGTACAGGGCAGAAGGACAATCAACCCCCACCCCAGGGCAGGAAGCAAGAGTTACTGAGGGTGAGGGGCAGACAAAGGGCAAACGGACACTACCTAAAAAGGAGATGGGGGTCAGGGTGTCCGCACCATTGGCCACTGTACTAGTGTATTTCCATTGTGGGGGTGTTTACTGTAGGGGGGGAGGAGACCAGAGGTTATAACTGTAACTGTTGTGTGGAGCTCTTTAGATCAGCCTTTAGCACAGGACTGCAGAGGAATGCAGTGTGCTGATCTGCAGATGCATCTGTAAGAATAATGGGTAATAAAAGGATTGTGTGAAACATGGAAACATCTCAGCGTGATCTCTACCAGGACCAAAAGAATCGCAGAGACCGGCGTTGGGTTTCCCAGTATCTGGGTTTAGCTCTCGTTGACCGTCTGTTTTGGCTACGGTCTCCCACGGACTCGTTCACCTGGCTGTTTGGCTTACCGATATCTCCGTTTGCGATGTGGACTGGCAGGATCTGCGTACTCTTCGTGTGGGTTTGGATTTTCCTGTCATTGGTCTACCGTCCTGGCGCTGGGCTTTACCACTATACAGCTGCCGAGATTCTCCAACTCTGTTTCCATCTGGCTGCTCTACCGCCGGCGGTGCTTCATCTCCACCCAGATATCGCATTCCTCCCTCGCCGCAAGTATCCCCATCAGGGCTCTCGCCGAAACTTTCATTATGACCTCCAAAAGTTGATTCTGTTCATCTGGACGTAGCGTTTTGTGGGAGAAACGTTTTGTCACTCATCCAAGTGACTTCTTCAGTCTCAGCTGACTGCAGGTTTCCCCAAATCTTATAAACAGTACATTTGCATAATGACTGAAACCAGTCAATGGGCTTGGAGGGCAGTTCCTTAATCTTAAAGTCTGTATGGTTTACCGAAGATACATAAACAGGGTGCACCTTTAAGACCAATTGTCTGCATGATCAACTCTGTCGCCTATAACATCTCCAAGTTTCTGGCTTCGATCCTCAACCGGCTGCTGGGCAGCTCTGAACACCACATCCAGAACACCCTGGACTTTGTTGAGAAGGTGAGAGATGTCATCATGGAGGCAGATGAAACCATGGTCTCGTACGACGTTACATCTCTCTTCACTTGCATCCCAGTCACGGAAGCGTTGGAGGTAGTCCGTAAGAGATTACAGGATGACCCCAACCTCAGCAACAGGACCACTCTCAGCATCGACCAAGTGTGTTTGAACTGTGTCTTCATTCCACCTACTTCACATACAAGGGTCAGTTCTACAGGCAGAAACATGGGTGTGCCATGGGCTCCCCAGTTTCACCCATCGTGGCCAATTTGTACATGGAAGAAGTGGAAAAGAGGGCTTTGCTATCCTACCCTGGAACACCACCAAGCCATTGGTTCAGATATGTGGATGACTCCTGGGTGAAAATCAAATCTCAGGACGTACTACATTTCACGGATCACATTAACTCGGTGGACCGACACATCAAATTCACCAGGGAGGATATGAAAAGTGGCAGGTTAGCCTTCTTAGACTGTGAGATTTCCATCAGTAATGGGGGACATCTAAAAGCTGACGTGTACCGGAAACCTACACATATGGATCAGTATCTAAGGTTTGACTCTCATCATCCACTGGAGCACAAACTGGGTGTCATCAGGACGCTACAACACAGAGCGAACACCATCCCCACTGACACAGCGGCCAGGGAGGCAGAAGAACATCAAGAAGGCCCTGAGTAAATGTGGTTATCCCAGCTGGACTTTTGTCAAAGCTGGAAAGGCTCCTAAAGAAAGCTCCAGCCGATCCAGGAGAGAAGGACAACTGCTGCCCAAGCGAAAACCTGTAGTGATCCCGTACGTGACAGGATCGGAGCAGTTGAGATGCATTTTTTCTAAACACCGGGTTTCTGTGGCTTTTAAACCCCAAAACATGCTGCGCCAAAAACTGGTCCACCCCAAGGATCGGGTCCCCCGACACAAACAGAGTAACATAGTGTACGCTGTTAAGTGCAGGAGGATTGCCAGGATTTATACATCGGGGAAACCAAACAACCTCTAGCGAAGCGGATGGCACAACACAGAAGAACTACCTCGTCAGGCCAGGACTCTGCAGTCTATTTACACCTACAGGCCAGTGGACACTCTTTCAATGATGAGGATGTACACATCCTGGACAGGGAGGAACGCTGGTTTGAGGGCGGAGTCAAGGAGGCCATTTACGTGAAAAGGGAAAGACCATCTCTGAATGGAGGAGGGGGCCTAAGGGTACATCTGTCACTATCTTACAATGCTGTGATTGCAGCCATTCCCCAACTCTCTGTGAATGGTACTCATGGCCATTGATCAGTGTTCTTTGATTAGTGGGTTTTGGTCAGTGGTTGTTGATCAGTGGTCATGAGAATTTGCATAATTATGATGAAGGAACTGACCTCACAGCCCATTGTTCCTTCAGTGGGCTGGTTTCAGTCATTATGCAAATGTACTGTTTATAAGATTGAAACCTGCAGTCAGCTGAGACTGAAGACGTCAGCTGGATGCAGTGTTGGTCAAGTTACTTGAAAAAAGTAATCAATTACTAATTACTGATTACTTCCCCCAAAAAGTAATCCCGTTACTTTACTGATTACTTATTTTCAAAAGTAATTAATTACTTAGTTACTTAGTTACTTTTTAAAAACACGATTTACAACCTGAATAGGTGATAAAGAAATAGATCTTTCAGCCCAATTCTACTTTTTCTGCATAATCCATCATACAAAATGTAATCAAATGGAAACATCTCTTTTTAAAACGTTAAATCTTTTAACTTTATGCATCAAGCAAAAACTTAATTATATGCAACATTCTCTGACTGGAAGAAATTTGTTTAACATTTCAACACATTCCAGCACATTCCAGCACATAAAATAAAATATTTTTTTGTATTTACACTCAGTCTTTCAAATAGATGCGAGTAAAACACAGCAGAAAATAAATAAAATCAAAGACTCAGCGGTCCTGTTGCTCTATTTTCACCTATAAAGCAGGAGTGGGGCAGGCGGAGGTTTACCCTGGTGCAGGTGTGCCGCGGCAGTCAGTTGAAGAATCCGCGAGTTTCTCTGTGAATTTCCCATTACGTCGTAGCGCACTCGCTGCTTGCTTGGAAGTTTAGGGTTTTTTTCACTGTAAAAAGAAGTTTTCTTCCCACGCACAACGGACGCTAATGTTTTTGTAACTTTTTATGGAATCAAACTCAAAGTAAGGTCAGTACTTCCACGCTTTAAACGCTGCACACTCATACTCTCTCCCGCACTCGATATATTATCCATTGTTGATCTGCACACAGCTGTTGTCACGAACGTCGCACTCGCTTACGTCACTGTTATGAGACATTCTCGCAAAAAAAATCACAGTTTTAGTAACGCAGTAACGCAGCTTTCCTACAGGAAAGTAACGGTAATCTAATTACCGTTTTTGCAATAGTAATCCCTTACATTACTCGTTACTTGAAAAAAGTAATCAGATTACAGTAACGCATTACAAGTAACGCGTTACTGCCCATCTCTGCCTGAATGAGTGACGAAACGTTTCTCCCACTGAAAACATCCAGACGAACAGAATCAACTTTTGGAGATTACTTACCTGGATGATTGAGCATCAAGACGTTTCATCATGACAACTCTAAACCAATACAATCCTTCTGCTCCACCAGCGTCATTCCCCACGGAACTTCGACAGGACTTCTGACCACAGTGTTTTAGCCGGCCTGCCCAGGGCGGCTAACACTTTTGTTCAGTCTGACACCACCGATGTCATTCAAGGCTATCCATCTCTCGCCTTTATACCTCATTGACCTGGTTCAGATCACCATCCCTTCCCCCCGGTTAGCCACCGTGGGGCGCAGGGCTTTCTGCTGCTCTGTCCCCCGTCTTTGGAACTCCCTTCCTTCTGAGATAAGAAACATCACTTCCCTCCCTCTTTTTAAGTCCAGACTCAAAACTCACCTGTTCACATTAGTCTATTCCACATAAATTTTTCCATCCTGCTACTTTAATTTATTTTATTTATTTGCTCAATGTTTTATCCTTATTATTTTGTAAATTGTTATGTTTGTTGTTGTTATTGCTTGTGTACAGTGTCCTTGAGTGTTTTGAAAGGCGCTTTCTTAAATAAAATGTATTATTATAATTATCATTATTATTAGAAGAGATGTAAGATTTGTTTGATATGTAAGTACAAAACTCTTTTTCCAGTATCATATTTCCCAAATCCGTCCAGAGGGACAGATCGGAGTCTTTGGCCCTGGACCTAATGTTTGACATCCCTGATCATAACGTCTGTTTTCAGCAGCATCAAAGCACAGGGCAAAGTTCATAACGCTGATACATTTTTCTTCATTTTAAATGCTTACAGACACAAACTCACTAACTGCATACTTTAACACACAGACACACACACATGCACAAACACACACACAGCAAAATGACCTGATCCAGAAGAAAAGACTGTCAGAACTCTTTTTGCCTCCTATTATTGTCAGAAAGCTCTCAGGAAGGCTGTACAGAAGCATGATGGACCTGACCACAGCCACCCTCCTCTGGGGAACAGGAACCTACCAGCCACTAGCTGCTCCCACTTGAGGAGTGGGTATGGGTGCACAGGTAGGCGGTGTCGAGGCAGGCCTCACCGTAGAGACCGGCCACTCCCACGGGGAGCTGACAGACTTTCTCTTAGCTGCATCCGGTGCTTAGACCGGTCCTGCAGCTGGCCCCACTGGCTGGCCCCGTGGTGGTTCCGCCACGCCACACTCCTGGCTATCAGCACCACTGTAGATGCATGTTGGACCACATTGTCACACATTCAGCATACATGTCTTTATTTGCAGTTGCTGTACACTCCAATGCACTCGGCTGCAGCTTTGCAGCTGCCAGCCACACATCAACAACAACAACTACAACAGGACCCAGTACAGTCCCACAGGAAAGACCAAAGAGCTGTCATGTTATTTTGTCTCTTTCAAATAAAACCAACACTAAAATTAGAGACTGTTTGTTTCTCTGGAAGTGAACAAACTTACAAATTTAGCAGGAGGAAGTGAATTTCTCCCTCACTGTAATATCTGAATTCCCCCTCGCTCTGAGTTCACGAACTCCTTAAAGCATCGTTTTCCATACTGAGCTCAGTATTAATTTCTCTGCTCCATCACCAAGCAACACTGACCAACTGGAGTCCAGTTAACCAGTTAGACCCTGACTTTGGTTCAGTCTGATGACATGGTGCACCCCCCCCCCCCAGAGAATAAGGCACCTTTTCTTTTTTAAATTAAAATGAGAGGACACAAAGTTGACGTGCCAGTCTGTTCACATTGTTTGCATGAAGGAGTGGCTCCAACACTTCCTCTTATAGGGAGCGACTGAAACAGAAGCACAACAGTTTCTACAGTGTGTGATTAACAGACTTACTCCAGCAGGTAGGCAGAGTCCTTCTTGTTCTTTAACAGCTTGTACTACAGACGGTTGGAGGAACAGCAAACTTTTAGTAATCCAGAGTTTTGTCTCTCAGATTTTTATTTATTTACAAAAGAAAGAATTTAAAGTCAGGCAGTAATAGAGCAACAAAAACGTTGGCAGGAAACCCACAGAGGGAGCATTACCACCAACCTGGCATCCCAACACACACACACACACACACACACACACACACACACACACACACACACACACACACACACACACACACACACACACACACACCTAAGCTGCTTTTTCAGTGATTTAGTTATTGAACCTTAAAGCTCTAAAGTATTCTTTGACATTTTCAAGTGAAAAAAATAATCTGTTGGTGAAATCTGAAAAATGTAATTAAGGGTTAATAACAGCCTTATAACAACACCTACACCTGTTTCAGAGCGCTGACAGATTTAATGCAAGACAAATGAAGCAGATCAGAGTCGACATCTGTCTCGTAGCTGGAGATGGTGTCTGACCACAAAATCCCAGCAGTCGTAGTTTATCCGCCCTGAGAGGGCGGAGCGAGCGTGACGTAAGCGCGGTCATGTGCAGTGGCAGAAACGTCGTTCGCGTCAGGTGTGGCCAGGCAGCCGTGTCGAGACAAACCCAGTGAGCTTTCGTTCACGATGGCAAAGAAAAGTTTTTATTTCTTCTTTGGTAGGTGTGATTTTGACTTTATTGCACTTTTACTTTCATAAATCCGTCAGCGTGAAGCAGTGAGGTGATGATTCAGACATTCTGCTTGTGACCTTTCAGTGGCCTGGAGCTAGCTGCTGCTAAGAGGCTATAGCTTAAAAAAACGTGGTTATTGATAATTATTTATTTATTTATTATTAAATAATTAAATTATAACTTTGTTTGTTTGGTTGTTCTGTGTGTCAGTATGAGAGAAAGCTGTGACGTTTCCACAGCACTAAGCTGTGTGTGATAGTGGGAAGTACAGATGCATTAAAGCTTGGCGCTGCTTGTCTCTGCTTCTTAAAGTTACAGTTAACCAATCAAACACACATTCATTATTATTTTTTAACTTCTCATTTATTTTGTGTTCAATCGTGAAAATGAAATAATCATAAAACACGTCACTGATACTGATATACTGCAGTTCTCCGTGTACTTCTGTACTTTATACTATGATTTCTGAATGTTTCCACCACACTGTTAAATGAAAACTATTATTCATGGATGTTACCATGTTAACGGGTTTGTCATGTTGTACATGGGCGTAACTTTGTGCTGAGCATTGGGGGAGGGGGGGGGGGGGTGTTAAGATCTCTGTCTAAATAAATAAATAAATCTGGGTAAATTCCCAGATGATTAAACATGCAACTATTTTGATGATAATAACTGAAATGAGTAAAGAAAATCAACAGCCTACTTATGCAAGATAATTCATAATTTTATTGGGGGGCTTACATTGGATGGGTCTGATTATTGGTGGGGGGGGTCATAACCCCCTAGCCCCCCTGGAAATTACACCCCTGTGTTGTTACACATACATTACTGCACCATTACTAACTGGTGTTGCCTCATAAGCATTTGTGCACACATTATTACCTTCAGTTTCTGGTTTTTATCCAGTTACAAAAATGTCAACAGAACATGCTCATCTGAAATCGCTGTTCATACAGTGTCTTACTGGGTTGTTGCTTTAGAAATTAACGTATTATTTCCACATCGTTAGCGCCTTGTTTCCTCTGTATTGTCCCACTATTACCACGTTTGTTTTTAAAACTTTGTTATAATCTCCATTAATAGTTGGACGGCTGACAGGTTGCATGATTTCAGACTTCCAAAGGAGCGACTATGATGAATGGAGCTTATTGTTTCCCGTTCGTTCTGACTGAACCTTTGTCTGTTTCGTTGCAGCTCTCTGTGGGTTCCCACTGGTGGCAGTTTCCTCTGAAACTAATGGAACCAGAGGAGAGCCGTTACTCTGGCAGTGCACACTCAGCAAACAGTTTGATCCACAGAAAGTTGGCATTTACTGGCAGAACCAAAATAATAATGAAATGCTCCACTATTACAGAAATGGAAAGCAGGATTTGGAACATCAAAGCTTGTCATTTAAAAACAGAACCAAAATCTTTCCTGATCAGTTACAATCTGGAAACTTGTCCCTTATCATCGATCCGCTGATGCATGAAGACAACCTGAAGTCCCTTAAAGTCGTTTTCTACGCAGGAGAAATCAAGGACAAACTCTGCCAAACCATGGTTCATGTAGCAGGTTGGTATCTGCGTCATTTTACGGCACATCAAACTTGTTATCTTATATATGTCATTAATACATATTTACAATATTTACAGCTAATTTTAAGGAGCCAAACATCAAGATCAACCAAAAGAAGATGACAGCAACTTGCACAACACAGGGGGGCTTTCCTGAACCTGAACTGGCATGGATTTCCACCGACCATGAAGGACATGAACGTGCACTGGAACCACCTGATGTTCCGACCCTGCAGATCCACGAGGAGGAAGACGGCACCTACAGCGTCATCAGCACAGCCAACATCACGGGGTCAAAGACGGTGACCTGCAACGTTTACAACCCAACTTCTAACAAGACTGTGGGAGCAACTGCAGACCTGCCTGCAGGTACACATGGATTACATCACCATTAATCAGCATCCAGTCTCCCATGAAAGTGTGTCAATATCTCAAAACGCTGTGATTTCTGTCGCCTCACAGCTCCAAACCCTGAGTCCAAACAGGAGACAGATGAGGTCCCCGGTGAGTGCAGCACATTTACACTTTAAAACAACTTACACACCATGTGTGTTTAAAACGTGCTCTGCAGGAAAAGCAGCACATGTTAGCATATATCACACATACTACAGACTAATATGATTTATAGTATGAATTATGAATGATTGTTATTTATAGGCTAAACTGTAGTCAGTGACATGGAAACAATGAAACGACTTACAGATCAGATACAAGACAGTGAAACTCTAAGAGCTCCAAACCTGCATTGCTGAAATGAGCAGAGCTGCTGATCAGCTGCAGTTTTATTTGTTGTCCATTACTGTAACATCACAGCTAACTTACTTATACACACCAAATAAACTGAAGCTACTATTTATGATTTTACATTTATACTACATTTACGCTACATTCATGATCCATGCAGTCACAATAACTTTATGTTGCATTTGTGGGTGATGCACAATCTGCTTATTTACAGGTGAAGGTCTGCCTGTGGCTGCAACGGCTGGGATTGGAGTATTTATAGTACTCATAGTACTTGTAGTACTCGCAGCCTTTGGCTACAAGAAATGTAAGTAAGCTTCTGAATGTTGTTCTTTTACCGTTTTAGCAGATACAATTATCTGATTTCATGTCGAACAATAATTATGGACAGCTGATATTAATATGTAAACATCAAAATTTTAATTTATTACAAAAAATGTCGCGCACACGTTAAACAGAGTGCTCTTAGTGTCACAGCAGCATCATTAACACTGAACAAAAGTTGGCGAGCGCCCCCTGCTGTCCTGTTTTGTGACTGACACATTTTTCTTTTGTTCTAGATCACCAACAGAGACAACGGAGGCCAAACGGTCCTGAGCCGTCAGCTGCTTATCTTTCCAACGGTGCTTTGCTAGCAGAGAATGGAGGTGTGTGCTAGTGTTGTACAGGAAGGTGGCGCTGCACACGGACTGATCAGTACTGGCAGGACTTTGTCGGGGATACGTGTGTTAAACCAAACACTGCTGCTCTGCTGTATCTCAATGCAGGAACGTTGTCCTTCCATTTCAGGGGCAAACAGCCAAAGAGAAAGCTCAGGAGAAGCACAGCTCTGAGGTCAGCTCTCCTGCCATCGAGGCAGAATGACCACAAATGAAGCCTGCATTAAGATTCAGAGTGAGACCAAGACCAGAGACCAGACTTGCACCAAGACTCTAAAGACCAGCTTCATCTCTCTGGCATTATTTAATTTAGAGCTTCACAGGCTGTACCTCGTTATGCTCAGTATTTGTAATTCCTGCTTGAAACTGAGATTTCTGAGCTTTAACATTTCTCCCTCTGTGAAGATAAACTGAAGGATCTTCTTACTGTACTTAAGTAGAAGGTATCTGGACTTCAGTATTTATTTTTCTGACAACTTTTTACTGCCTACATGTTAACACTACTTTCTACTCCTTGACTTTTCAAAAGACACTCATTACTTTTGGTTCAACAGCATCATTTATAGTGTTTATACTCTGGGTTAAAGCGGGCGTACGTATGTCGTCGGCTTCTAGTTTCTACAGAAGAGGAAAGAGCATCAAGAATGTTTCTCCAACGTTTCTATCGGCTCAACAAACATCAGCAAACACACAAACTGTGTGTGTGCAGTTTGTCTCACAGTGTGTGCTAAAGCTAAAGGTCCAGCTGCTTTTTTCACAGGGAGAGAAAAGACAGAGAGCTAAGTTCACTCAGAGATGGAGGAAGATAAGAAAGACGGACAGGAGAGGAAGAGCTTAGACTTAATGTTTATATCCTTAACCACACATTTCTATGCAGTTACAACCTATAATTATCTGAGCTTAGTCCACAACAACATCGGCACATTTAATGTGAAATATTCTTTTACTCTCTTCACCTTAAAAACTATCCTAAAATATGATGACAGCATCCATCTCATCCTAAAATGACTAAACAGCCGATTCATGAACAAAATAACTGACAGACATTAAAATGTGAAGATTTGTAGTCAGTTTGTCCTCATGTAAACGTGTTCATGCACATTCAAGTGTTTTCTTCAAACAGGACACCTGACCAACAAACATGTAATAGTATTTGTACAGTAACAGTATCCAGAGTACTTTAGGTTCGAATCACTGCTGTGGCTGTTTTGGCTCAGCCAAACAGGTGTGGTTCACATCCATGTGTGTCCACTCATGATAAGGACACACAAGTAGTCCTGCATTCACTTCATCAATGAATCCGAGTGAACGTTTGTCCTGCATTAACTCTGTGGGGTCTTCACCTTACAGTAACACGTGTGTTTGTTAACTGATGCTATATGAATAAAAGTGAACTACAGGTGTTCCTGAAACGTGTCTTTATTAGAACAGGACGGACGGATGAGCACAGCCCTCTCAGCACAGGGCTGACACCACTTTGCCCCTTATAATAAATACAACACAAATATATTAGGACAGGTTACTAAACCAAGCTTACAGGTAAAAGGACATTTACTGAGCTGACCGTGTCAGCTCTTGCTTTTCAAGGACAGCGAGCAGCAAAGTACAGTTAGCAGTGTTTGTTCGGATGAAGACTTTAAACTGTAAACAGCAGCGCAGTGAACAAGGATCTGTGTCCACGAATCCTCAGCAGTCACAACACTTAAACATCATAGGTCAAAATGGTACCATGAACCAGATAAAGTCCTGAGTGCAGCCTTCAGTCTGCATCACGTTCCATCTGTGCTTTAACCTCCTAGGACCTGGCGTCCACATATGTGGACATCACATTTTGGGTTATTTAGACTAAAATACTCAATTTTGCTCTACAAGGGCCTGATATCCACTTAGGAGGACATTATACTGCTACTGTTCTATCAAAATTTTAAACGAATATCCTCATATGTGGCTCTCATTTTTCTTAGAAACAAAAATAAGGTTAAAAAAAAATCTGGTAATTCTTTGTTTTTACATTCCTCAGGTCCCAATGTCACCAAATATCAAAGAGAAATTAAAAATGCATGCTGTGAAAGAGTTCGGGTCTTAGGAGGTTAAAGACACTCAGCGTTTCCTTGGATTTTCACAGTAGTTCAGTTCATACAGGAAGTCGGGAGTTTTGCTCTTTCATCTCAGCCAATAAGACTAGTCGGAATTTATTCTCAGGAAAAAAAGAGGAACTAAAAGAAATTGTAAGAAGTTTGTTTTTTGCTGCTGCTGTTTATATTTAAGCTAAAAAAGAAATCGAATAAATTAAAAAATATATATCATTTATAATTTTCTAATAATACATGTAGAGTTGCATATCCATAACAGCATTCAGTGCAGGTTTAGAGTGTTTCATTTAGTGAAAGCTGTTGATCCACTTCTCAAATAATCTCTAAGGATCTGAAGGAAGACATGCAAATATCTCTGCTCATTATTAGGCTAAAAGCGTGATATAGACAATTTATATTTTAGCAGCATCCCCATAAGGCATATAACAGCCCTGCACACCAGCACAGTGCTTATATTATACTTCAATCAAGATATAGTTATGATTTAACCACATTAGCTCAATGAGGTCACAAAAATATCCCACATACCAGAAATGACATGCTCAGCACTACATAAATTACATTTTCAACAAAAGTTGGACTTCAGTCTGTTAACCACCAAATTAGTCTATCCTGGTCAGCTAGCTAAAAGTCTGTACTTTAGCAGCCTAAATCAGAGGCTAACATTAGCATTTGCTAGCATCAGCCAGGATAGTCTGAGGCTAAAACTAGAGTTTGTGTAACTTTGCCTGAAACCCTTTAAAGTGTACAGTAAAGGCAACCGTGGAGCCAGTGGCGGTCCTAGCCTGTTTGGCGCCCTGGGCGAACACTGCCTCTGGCGCCCCCCCCCCCCCCCCCCCCCCACACACACACACACACACACACACACATACACACATATGAAGAGAGAGAGTATGCATAGTATGCAACTAAACAGACATCATAATTCGTCATACAATGAGAACAGGACAAATCAACAATTGACACTGACTAATTAACATTATATTATTGTATATATTGTCTGGAGTTTAGTCTGCTACTGTTACTATTTTTACCATTTCTACTTGGAGGAACTGTAACCCACATAATTTCCTTAGGGATTAAGAAAGTATTCTGATTCTTAATGTTTTAGGATACATGACCTGCCATTATCCAATGACACATCTGCTTACCTGTATCTTTTGCTCGTTTCTCCTTGTAGGAGCCATAATTAAATGTATTGAATTTTAATGATCACTGGGTTTTCATTTGTTTGGTTGCTATGGTGATGTGTAACGGGAGTCACGTGGGTGCTAGCGGTGACATTAAGAGGGCGTTGTCAGTCTGTCTTTCACTGGTTTGATTTTGACAGAGAGGAGGGCTGGGTAGCCGTAGTTTTTGTTGACCGCAGCACAACGAGTTTCCCCTTGT
Source organism: Pelmatolapia mariae (assembly GCF_036321145.2). Taxonomy (NCBI): domain Eukaryota; kingdom Metazoa; phylum Chordata; class Actinopteri; order Cichliformes; family Cichlidae; genus Pelmatolapia; species Pelmatolapia mariae. Next base: position 1,188,496 of record NC_086241.1, read on the forward strand.
TGCATTAGAGCTGTGATGTTTTAAGAGTTTGAATCGCGAGCCGATCACGTTTATTAAAGTACTTTTCAAGCACTTTAATAAACAAGCAAGCAATTCCACCTCTCGCATTATAGTTGACAGCGCGTCAGGCAGGCTCAATCCCCGGCCTCTAGCGACTGTGGAAGTCGCTACACTCCTCCTCTTCTTTTCTCTTTTTTTTAAACTTTAAAAACGGGTTGTGTGTGAGACTTTAAATCAACAAAATGTAAATTATAAATTTTAAATTGTTATTGATCCCTTTACCCCTGGTCCTAAAGTGTATATTTATTTTCTTACTCTTCTTATATTTATTGTTCGTTTACTTGCACTGCTGTAACTGGAGCCTCGTCGTCTCGTCTCTCTATATACTGGACTGTATGTAGCGGAGATGACAATAAAGTTTACTTTGACTTCAGCAGCGAGCAGGCGCACCGAGGGCTCTCGCGCTCACTTTTCGCGTATAGAATTTTGAAAAAACATCGGTGCAAATTATAAGTCTGTATCATAATGTCTGCTGTTTTCGTGTTTGTTGGTTTGTTTTTATTTTGTTTTATTTTGCGAGTTGGTTATTAGATGCTGCTCCCGCCGCCCCGCCCTCTCCTCCCTGTGCCGCAAGCAGCAGGCGCACCTCGCAAACGGAGGGCGCCCTTACTCCCAGCAAATGGGCGATAGAAAACCGATCGGTGCCTATGCCATTCCCAATATGCGCTGGGATGATGTCGGGGCAGCATGAGTACAAGCATGTTTTGGGGTTTTTTTTGCCGATGCCCGTGATGCCGCCCCCCACCACGATGCCGCCCCGGGCAACCGCCCGTATCTAAAACCGCTACTGCGTGGAGCATAAGTATTACTATGGAACTTATTATAGTCCTAAAATTATTTCTTCCTCTCTATACATCAGTAGAACCATGAAGTTTTCACTTTTCCCAGTTATCTACATCGCTGACTTTAGCTAGTTAGCTAGCAGTCAGAGCTGTGCAAAGCCCAGAGAGAAGCAGACAACTAACTATCCGGCAGTGTTGCCAACTCCTCCAAGGGTATAGATTTGGTTTTGGCATTGGTGGGGACGGATGATTCAACCACCGAACCCTGCCCTGTTTCTTTTTTTTCCTTTTTTGTCTTTGCTTCTTGATAAAAGGAGAAATATACTTGCCTACATATGCTATTCTACATGCTTTTAAACCATTTAAAATTACAATTCATAGTTTTATATGTGAATTATATAATGTTAAATTACTATTAAACAAATGACTGACTAAGTATTTTAGACTTTAGTTTACTTCAGCCATATTCCATATAAATCAGGTATCATACAAAAATAAAAATAGCTTCAAATAGTCATGACAATAAAAGAAAATGACTTTAAGGACTTAACAACATGACTTCAGTTATATTACACCAACATCTCTGATACATTAGCACTAAGGGAACACTGAATGACCTGGTGGTTTTTGTCCATGAAACTACTCATCTAAGATGACCACAAAGTAAAAGATCTCTCAGCAAAATTATGCAACATTTTACGCACACGATTGCCCCGATCAGATCAGTGAGCTGGGATGTTTTATTCTCAACATGAACTACTGTTACCAGTTGGTGTTGGCACAAAACCTTCGGCCTTCTGTTAGAAAGCGGACGATAAAGAGGAACTTCATCTTTCAGCACAACAATGACCCAAAGCACACATCCAGAACAACAACAGAATGGATTCACCGGAATAAGACTGAGGCTTTGGAAGAGACCAGACAGAGTCCAGACCTGAATTCCATCCAACATCTGTCGGCTGATCTGAAGAGGGCTGTGCACAGGAGAAGTCCTCGCAATCTGTCCGATTTGGAGGGTTTTTGCAAAGAAGAGTGAGCAAATATTTCCACATCAAGATGTGCCATGCTGATAGGTTCCTACCCAAAAGACTGATTAGAGTGATAAAAGGCAAAGGTGCTGCAACAAAGTATTAGTTTAAGGGTGTGCATATTTGTGCAACCAAGTTATTTTAAGTTTTTTATTTTATCCCCCCCTCCCTAAAGGTTTCTGTTTGTTTTTCAGGTGCATTGTACATTATAAGTCACATAAAGGTGGAAGGAGTTTTGGAACTATTTGACTTGCTGTCATTTTTTTTACATGACAAAAACCTGGCATTTGAACATGGATGTGTAGATTTTTTTATAGCCTCAGTACATGCGTTTTATCCTCAGATTAAAATTATTATTCTGTGCTTGATGTGCCTCACCTTTGGCCCTGGCTCTTCCCCTCTGACTGCACTAGGACATATTGCCACCTGATAAAATAACACATTGATTCGTGCCATATAAAAAGTGAGACATGTCAATTCAGATTCTTTGTCAAATATACACTAATGAATCAATTTACATCAGCAGCCTAACAATTGTCATGATAATAAATACTAGTTAATCTATAGCACCAAATCATCAGTCAGTCACCTGTGACCTCGCCTCTTCACCTCTGTCCGAGCTACAACATGGCAGAGCTGCCTCTGTCACCTGATAAATAACAGTGAGACATTCCAAATACATGCAGTCACACATGTGCTTCAAATACAGTCATGAACCATCAAGTCATCATCCAATTCCACCTGTGATCTTGTGTCACCATCACTCTCTGAGCTTTGTGTTGGTTCTTCTGTCACCTGACAAATAGGACATACACGACAATAAGAATAAAATGTGGAGCTTGTAACAACCCTTTTGGGTTATAGCACCACTAGGGGGGGTTGCCCTACTATTGTAGTAGTTGTTGGAGTCTCCTAGTGGGTGTGTGTTGTTAGCGGCAGCTTTCCATGCTGCTCGTGTTCCATTCTCCAAGAAAACACCATACTGTTGTGACAAGCTGGCGCCGGCGATACCAACCTCCGCGCATGTATGCACGGACGAGTACATCCGTGGAGACCTGGCTTATAAGGTGTAATGTTGCTGACAGCGAATAAAGGTCTGTTATTGGATTTAACCGACTGGCTTCGGGTTATTCAGCTAACCCCCACACCACACGCTCGCTGGACCTGCTAGCCGCTCCTTCCTCGCCAGACTGCTGTTACAAGCTGCTTCAGTGTTTCTGTCAACTTGTGCAGATCTTGACTCATCAGTAATGTTTGTAGGGTGAGTGCATTTTTAAAACAATTTGTGCAAACTGCACTACAAGGTGGAATATTTGCAAAATCATGGCTACCTCATGATATATTGTCTCAAAAATGAACCCTATGAATATGTCAGTGCCATTAGGATGAAATTATTGTGTGAAATTATAGACATATAATTTTAACAGCCTCTGTAAACTAATATCCTGGCTTGCTCGAGGCTGCCGTTTTCTCTGACAGTTTCAATCAAAATTAGAAATGCTGCTCTGAGACTGAGAGAACTAATAGTGCTGCCTGTTGTGCAGTTAGTTTCCGAAAACACGTTATTCATGGTTACATACAATTTTAGACTGATGTGGGCCAAAGCCTAGCACAGCCTGCAACGTTATTATGACGGACACATTTTATGAGTGAACTTGGCTTTAAGTGACTTACAGGTTTCTTTGAAAAATACTTTCTTATATCCAGGTTCCTCCTTTGTGCTGCCGTCCTCCTCTCCTCCTTGCAGGTCCTCGTAGCTCAGGCTTACCGCTGCTAAAACTAAACGGAGCTCCCTGAAAGGCACAGCCAATCACATTGGATATATTTGTCACATGACGTAGGAGAGAACGTAATTTAACTCTTTCTGCACCGCTGGGTGAATGAGACATTGACAGATCGTTTTTTTCTTTCTTTCTATCGGGTTTGTTTTTCTATACTCAAAGAGATCAAATTATTGGTGGGGACAATTCAATAATCGCTGGATATTGGTGGGGACATGTCCCTTCCGTCCATGCCAAATCTACGCCCTTGAACTCCTCAGTAAGGAAAATCGCTATTCGCTGTCCTAAAAGTCGCTAGAACTCGCTAAATGACATCATCGCCTAATCTGCATTGGTCATGCCCACGTACTTGTAACAGACGCTGTAGGAGAGAGAAATAACATTGTGGAAGAGACGTAAAGTGAGTAAAAAAAACACCCAAAAGTATTTAGAATATGTTTAGAACTACAAATCAAATTTCTTTTAGCAATTATTGTTTTTTAAATGTCACAATTCCAACCCTGCTCCTTTATCTGAAATAGGTGACCCGAAATAGGCACTCTGGCGGAGTTACTTTGTGTGTGTGTGTCTTTTTAAGTAGTTTTAAACCTTGTGATCCATAAAAAGTAACAGTAAAAGAAGAACATTTTTAACCATTAACAAACAAAATGGACATAGCACGCCTCACCAGACAGCTTCAGTCGAAATCGGATGTACAAGATGGACTTAAGGCTCTGCAAGGACATCCCATTTCTATGTTTTCAATGATGGGAACGATGTGTTTTAGTGCCTTGATTTAATTTAGACAAAGAAAATGTACATTTACTGCTGCGATACAGTTGCACTTTGTAGGCATAAGGGTGAATATCTCCTGCTCTGACATCAGCTAGGGGGGGGGGGACTTCTCCATGAGGACTACCTGCTGCCTGTGAGCGCTTTGGCATGGGCGAGGTGCCCACCTGTTGCCCACCTGTACCTGTGGCAACACCTGTTGCTTGTTGAGAGTAAGAGCGATAGGTGCTTTCACATCAAAAAGTCGTCATAGGTCTCTAATAACACCAGAAAAAGCCACCAGATTTGTCGCTAGTCGCTTTTTAGAAAAAAAGTCACTAAGGGGGTCTGAAAACTCACTAAATATAGCGACAAACTTGCCAAGTTGGCAACACTGCTATCTGGTCTTTAAGTGATGATGAGCCTGCTTCCAGGTCCAAACTACTCTGTGTTTATTAAGGCTGTTGTGTTTTTAACATCTTTTGTATCTTGTTCTATTTAATCTGAACAAGCCCCTAAAAACAGTCAGTGATCACTGTCGGCCTCTCTCGGTTTTAATCACCACTGTTCATTTTAAAGCACAGTTTTTAAACCCTTACGATGTAACTCCAGCCCAGCCCATGCAGCAGTATATTAATAACTAACCTGGTATTGTGGATGGATTATCTCAGTTGTTCTCCTGACTGAAGTTTGGACCGTTTACAGCATCCTGCCATGCGATTGCATTTGTCTCTAACCATCAGGAACCCTCACATTAACTTTTATCGAGTGGAAAAAAGTTAGCGTTCATCCTCCAGCTTCACTGTGCTATATCATGTTTAGGTGGAAGCTAGCAAGCTAACTTCCTGCTAACTTCTAAATCCGTTAAACTTCATAAACTCTGTTTTCATGGATGTTAAACTTAATTGTTACACTGCTCATTTTATTAAAGATGAAAGAATTTAGACAGTTTTTAACTCTCAGTGATTGTTTGACTTTGGGACCAGAAGCGGTGTTTGGATGGGGAAACAGCAAATGACGTCAGACTTAAAGACCGGATAGTATTTATGAAAACTGCTCCAGCCACTGGAAGCCAAACTGAGTATCATAGCGAAAGATAATTAACTAAAATGGAAAGTTTATATCGTGTTAAACCTAAATAACGATTATTTTCAAAGTAAGTCAGCAAAATATTCCTGACTTATCTGGGTACAGTGGGCACCACTTAACAAATAAATTAACAATTCTTTCTAAACAAAATCACTGAGTGTTTTGAAAAACATTATCTTAATAAAAAATCTAAAAGTTTAATATTTACCACAGAAATGTGAAGGCAGCTTCTCCAACTAAATCTAAATGAAGCCTTAAAGTCTAATGGCTGCTCTTGCTCTTACTTTGCCCTCCTTTTGGGGTTCTTGCTCCCACAATGCATTGCAGTAGTTAAGAAGTACAGAAAAATACCTGTAAATGACCAGTGATGGGAATAACGGCGTTACTTTTTTCAGTAACGAGTAATCTAACTAATTACTATTCCTATCGTTACAACGCCGTTACAGTTACTAACAAGGAAACGCGGTCCGTTACTATTTTTCAACAAACAGACGGTTGAAGCTGTGTTCAGCTTACCGCATCTTATATCAGCTGCAGGAAGTAGCTGTAAGTAATCTGGACGCTACAGCTTTAAGCAGCTGCGCGCTCCCGCGGACGGCAATCACGATCACTGTCTAGCACAACACCTGGAGCTAAGGGGGCAAAACAATCGCAGGAGTGCTGCTGTTTGACTGAGGAAGAATAAAGTAGTCGTGGTAAGCCAATCACATGACCACTTAAAGACAAAGCAACAAGGTGATCTATACCAGTTTATAAATTGTGTCGATAGGCCACGTAAAACCAGAGTCATGATAAACAAGATATACGCGGCGTTTTTACCTCAATAGTTTTGCCACGTTAGCGCTAGCAAGCACTCTCTGCTTATGAGCAAAAAAAAAAAAAAAAACAGCGGAAGTTTTAGGAGTGACGGCGAGAGAGAGAGAGCAGAAAAAGAGAGAGAGCGAGTTTTGAGATGTGAGAGATTTGTGACGTTTAGCGTGTTTGGAGTGTGTAGTTAATGTGTTGTCTTGTGTAGTTAGTGTGTAGTGTTGTGGATAGTTTTGTCTTAGTGAACAATGAGGCGACTGCTGTCTCCAGGTAGAAACAGGAGTGATACACCTGCTGCTGTCAGACCTGCAGGTATCAGCTGTGATGTTCTCCTTTATAGTGGACAGAAATATTTGGAGTGGCACAAATAATTTGTGTGGCATCTTATTGAAGAACAGCTGATTGTTCTGTAAATAGTTTGAAATGGTTATTTAAAAAAGGGTAAAAGGTAAATGGATGCAAATAACTTTGCTGTTTGCAAAAGTTGTGCATAGGATTTTAAAGTTGACAATTTATATTTGCTTTTAAAGTTATGAAATATGATTCATTAAACATGTTTGTGGTTGCTACAGTAAAAAATATAACTTTTTCTACTCTGATTTTATGTTTGTTGTCTGATTTTAGATCAATTGTGTTAATACAGTCAAAATGAAAACATGACTGTAAATTCAGGCACGTGAGGTTGTGCTGAAAAGAATGATACCAAACAAGGCAAAGGAAATAGTTTTTAAAGGTAAAATGTAGAGGAAACATCAAAAGTAGTTAAAAATGGACAATAGAGAGTTAAACATTTTTTTTAAGTAACACAAGAGTTATTTTTCAAGTAATTAATTAATTTTAGAATCTGGTAACTCAGTTACTAAGTCAGTTACTTTTTTGAAGAAGTAACTAGTAACTATAATTAATTACTTTTTCAAAGTAACTTGCCCAACATTGCTAATGACTAATACGGAAAGCACAGCATTAGACGGGCCGACCTTCTTCTGGCTGTAAGAAGATGTCAGTCATAAACTCTGGGTAAAAGGTGGACTTTAGAAAAGGACATGTCCTGCAGAAACAGTCATAACATGGGATGTTGGTCACTGCGCAGTCCAGTCTTTATTACTCTGCACCATCAGTCAGTCCCAGCAGCTTCCAAAACCCGATCACTTCCTGTTTCAGTCCCAAACAAACAGCCGAGCGCACGGTGGACGGTCCTTCCTCCTCCTGATAATGCTTCCTGCTCCACTCTCCCGACGACTCCTGACAGAAAACAAGTCGGCTGCAGTCTGCCACTTTAAAAATTTACAGCATGAAGTAAAGTGTTGCGTGGCTTCACTTATAACTCCTTTAAAGTTATGGTAAAAAGAGAGTCAGCTGATTCAGAAGGACTCGGCGTCCTGCTCAATGTGGAGCTGGACCTGAGAAACATTTCTCCTGTCGGTGTTCATTAAGATGTCATACTGTCAATAAGAGACGATAAATAAAAAAAATAAGGCTCCAGCATCCGTGTTCACGTTGGTGTTCATGTCCAAAAACGTGAGTTCCTCTAACGTCCACAGTCAAACAGGGACACCTTCATCCTGTGGAGGTTCTTCTTCCATTTACTTGTTTTCGTTCAGTCAGAGAAACAAAAGAAAGTTTTTCATTAACGGGAAAGAAGTGATTTGAACACTGAAGACCAAAAGTTTCCTAAACATCCAACAAACTGTGTTTATGGGTGAATACGATTGTGTCTGAAAGCACGAGGTAGAAAAGTTCTCTCGACCAGTGTCACATTCAGGCTCACAAACACTTTTACTGTTTCCTGACACTTTGTGTGACAGACTGTTGGACCTGAACAGGTGCGTCTAACTTCCACACCTTCTCTCCCCCAGAATCTCTCAGGTACTCCAGCAGGTGCTCTGAGGCAACTACTTTTGTGATGCAGTACAAATAAAACTGAATCAAACTGGTGTACTCTGCCTGTGTCCCTGCTCCCTGCTGTCAAATTAGCTTTAGTTGCTGCACTGTGAATAGCTAGTACCAGCTAGTAACAGCTAGTAACCAATCTTAACTGTGCTGACTCAAGCTGTGGACACAGAGCTTTGAAAAAGCGTCTTTTTCTTTTCAGGACCTGCAAACCTGTTGAAATGGCTGCTTGTGTATTAGCATTTAGATTCTTCATGTATGAACTCTCAGACTTTTCTGGACTTGCCCCTCTGCATGCCGAATCCAAGGAAACAACACTGCCTCCAGTCCACCAGCAGGTCACAGCTAACCTGTCGAGAGCCGGGTTTAGTTTTAACCACATGTGACTTGTAGAAACTACAGGATCTTACTTTTCAACTAAAGCCTCGTCCATTTTGGACATCAGACGGTTTTTTTGTAAAACCTGCTGCACACAGGCAAAGGTTCAGTAAAACCCTGGTGGATGCTAAAGGGTTAAAATACTGCCTCTGATTCCTGGTGCCTTGCTCTTGGGTGACTGTTACACCGTCAGCGCTGCAGACAGAAGCCCAGTGATCTGCTGCTCAGATCACTGGGCAAGTACAGTTCTCTTTGGAGAACTGTACTTGCCTGACTGCATCCTGTGGGTGGCGCTGTCACTTGGTGTTTCGCTCGCTTTGTGGTAGAGTATCACTTCCTGTTCCTGCTCAAACACAGTGGTGTTTCTGAGTAGCTTTTCTGCTTAGCAATTTAATTGAAATCTTTTGATACATCCCTTTTTCATAGTATAATCTTAACGTGCTTCATCTGAATCACCCTTTCTGTGTGCTCACTACCTAATTTATAGCCAAAGTATTCACTCACTGTCTCTTTACTGTTTCACTAGCTTAGCTTAGCTCGTAGCCGACTCGTTAGCACCATGGCTACTTCACCTGTCCCTCCTGCACTTTCCTGCTCATTGTGTCAGATGTTTAGTTACTCCTCGGCCTCCTTTAGCAGTAATGATACCTGTAACAAATGTAGCATATTTGCAGCTCTGGAGGCCAGGATTACTGAATTGGAGACTCGGCTTCGCACCCTTCATTCACCCGTAGCTAGCCAGGCCCCTGTAGCTGGTGCAGCCGACGATAGCGTAGGCCCCGCTAGCTCTCCCCCGGCAGACCCCAAGCAGCTGGGGAACGAGGGCGGTTGGGTGACGGTGAGGAGGAAGCATAGTCTTAAACAGAAGCCCCAGGTACACCACCAACCTGTTCATGTGTCTAACCGTTTTTCCCCACTCGGCGACACACCCGCCGGGGGTCAAACTCTGGTAATTGGTGATTATGTTCTCAGACATGTGAAGCTAGAGACACCGGCAACCATAGTCAATTGTCTTCCAGGGGCCAGAGCAGGCGACATTGAAGGAAATTTAAAACTGCTGGCTAAGGGTAAACGTAAATACAGTAAAATCATAATTCACGTCGGCAGTAATGACACCCGGTTACGCCAATCGGAGGTCACTAAAATCAATATTGAATCGGTGTGTAACTTTGCCAAAACAATGTCGGACTCTGTAGTTTTCTCTGGTCCCCTCCCCAATCAGACCAGGAGTGACATGTTTAGCCGCATGTACTCCTTAAATTGCTGGCTGTCTGAGTGGTGTCCCAGAAACGATGTGGGCTTCATAGATAATTGGCAAACCTTCTGGAGGAAACCTGGTCTTGTTAGGAGAGACGGCATCCATCCCACTTTGGATGGAGCAGCTCTCATTTCTAGAAATATGGACCAATTTATTAAACCCCCCAAAATCTGACTATCCAGAGTTGGGACCAGGAAGCAGAGTTGCAGTCTTACACGCCTCTCTGCAGCCTCTCTCCCCCTGCTACCCCCCCAAAAACCCATCTCCATTGAGACTGTGTCAGCTCCCAAAAAGACAAAAAACAAACCAAAAACCAGCAATAAAAAACTTAAACATAAAAAATCAAAAAGAAAGAACAATACAGAATCCACATCTGAACCAAAGAGTAAAACAGTGAAATGTGGATTATTAAATATTAGGTCTCTCTCCTCCAAGTCTCTGTTAGTACATGACTTAATAATTGATCAACAAATCAATTTACTCTGCCTTACAGAAACCTGGTTGCAGCAGGATGATTATGTTAGTTTAAATGAATCAACACCCCCGAGTCATTCTTTTTTTTTTTTTTTTTTTTTTTTAAACCTGTCCCGTTTGGTTCTTTTGCCATCAGAATTATTGTCTAAAGGCGAAGAAAGATGCCCAACGGATTTACTTTACCAAATGGACCATCCCAGCCTTGCCGTAATGGTCCATTTGATTGACCTTTTATTGTTTATTTTATTTTATTTTATTTTATTTTTTTTACTTGCTAGATACGGGACAGGGGAAAAGAAAAGGGAGAAAGAAAGAGGGGGGAAAAAACAAAACAAAACAAAAAAAAAAAACAGCGAAGAAGAGGGACGGGGATAAAGGGCAAAAAACAAAAACCAACAAAATAAGCAGACAAAAAATACATATATCGATCACCTGGATCACCTGTTGGGAAAGAAAAAAGAAAACAAGCAGAAGAAAACGAGAGTAATAGAATGAACAACATCACAATGATATATGGGAATATAACACTAAATACTTAATATTAAACATTATTGTGCAGCACGTAAGATCGACAGCGCACAGTGTGCTTTGAGGTAGGAGCCAAAAAGGGTGTAGTTTGTGTGTGTGATCACCTGTGTGTACACCTGTGAGCATGAGCGCGCTTGTATTTAAAAGGTTCCTTAATGTAATGATCTGCTAGAGGGTGTGGGGGGCCACAGTCCCATCCTCCAGGGCATGAAGCAGGTATGGAGGAGATCAAAACTCCAGACATCCAGAGGCCCCCAGAACACAAGAGACCAAGGAAGACCAACAGAGGGGCAGCCGCGCCACTATCCCAGAAAGAGCTGAGGAGAGTCCCAGATGAGGGGTCACTCAGCAGCCGCGGAGCAGAAGCCAGGGGGGGTTGCAGTGACGTGCCCGTGAGCTCCGCCGGCAGCCAGCTGTGCCTGAGTGACCGAGCCCCAGGCCGAGAGGCCGAGGGCACCCCACCCCCGAAGTGACCCGAGCGAGCCCCAGGCTCCAGGCCCCGACAAGCAGCCACCAAGGAGTGAGCCGGTGTGTACCTGGACGCCCACCCCCGGACACAAAGAACCACCAACGCATCGATGTCTGAGGGCGTCTGCCACCGGCAGGGGAAGTGGTGGGGGGAGATAGGCCTCCAAACCTTGGAGGGCCTGAGATGTCCCCAGAGAGGTGGCGTCTGATACCCAACCTGACATATAGACACAGACATACAGGCACACTCAAATACAAACATCCATTCCCACCCTCATGCTCTCATAGGCAATTACTCCACACTCAACCAACGTGGAGACAGACATAAAGAGACGCTGTACACACAATCACACTCCCCAAGCGTACTCTAAGAACCGGGTCTAGGTACCCTTGCCCCTGGAGGGGGAAACTGCACCCAGACCCAGGTGGTGTTACCCTTTTCCCTGCAGTGGGGAGAAGCAGACTGCCCCGACTCCGCAGCAGCAGGGAGGCCCCACACACCAGACCCCAGTCGGACGGCCAACTCCTCCTCCTAGCCCCCCCGCTCCAGCAGGCCGCAGAGAACGGGGGTGTGAGAAGACTCCAAACCTCCCTCTACCCGCTCATATGTAGTGTTGATGTATATGTGTTCTAAGGTGCAATTAAAACCCAGGAGGGCATGGAGCTACCTGCCAGAGAGCAGCAGGTAAGCGCATAGCCCCTCCTGATAGCCCTCAATGTCTACGTGTATTTAAAATTGAGAGGTGGGCAACGACGCCAGGGGTGAGGTGTACACCCTGATGGTAATTTGGAGTCCGTGTGGTGAGCCCACCCCCAAGATCCTATATGTATGTGTTATGAGAGTGTGAGTAATGTGAATGTCTAAGTTGTGAGATAAAATTGAGGCAGAGGCAGCCAGAAGGGGACAGAGGGGGGGATGCCTCCTCTGCACCCTGGTGACACACCCCTACCCCAAGGCCCTGCATGTGTGGGTGATTGTGGTGGAGCGGGAAGAGGGAGGCAGCTGGAGATGGGGAGGGAAGAAAGGGAGGGGCAAGTGACCCCTCCTTGGGGCCAGCTCCCCCGCTGACCCCAGTAGGCACCCCCATGCTCTGCAACCCGCCAGGGAAAGGGGGCCCAGGCCCATCCGGACCAGGGCCCAGTGCAGCAGCGCCGCCCGGCCCCACAGAGCCCGGGACAGCCCACCCGACCCCACCACAGAGAAAACTGCACCCACCCCATCATCCACTCATCTTCCAGACTACACAAGACAATAGACACCCAGGCTGAGATCTTCCTCCACCTCTCCTATATCTCCCCCTCCTGCAGAGAGAATTCCTGAGGAGAGGAAAGCTCCTGCAAGATGTGACAACCTCCCCCACCAGCTGAAGAGTCCCCCAGGTGGCTCGATGCACCGGCGGCGCCCTGCGCCAGGACTGGGCCCCCATATACCCACCCGCCCACAACCCCAGCAACACACCAACCAGGACCCGAGCCCCCGAGGCCCGGCCAGGGCCCCAGCCCAGAGACGGAGCGCCCCCAGAACCTCACGGCTGTCCTGGACCCACCCAGGGGCAGCCAGGCTACCAGGTCAGTAACCCACGTCCATCAGCACAGACCCTCCCCTAGCCCCGCTGCACGCGAGTCATTCTAACTACCAGAAACCTCGAAGCACAGGCCGAGGGGGCGGTGTGGCAGCAATTTTTCACACCAGCCTATTAATCAACCAAAGACCCAGACAGACTTTTAATTCATTTGAAAGCCTGATGCTTAGCCTTGTCCACCCCAGCTGTAAAACTCAGAAACCAGTCTTACTTGTTATCATCTATCGTCCACCTGGGCCTTACACAGAGTTTCTCTCTGATTTCTCAGACTTTTTATCTGATTTAGTGCTCAGCTCTGATAAAATAATTATTGTGGGTGATTTTAACATCCATGTAGATGCTAAAAATGACAGCCTCAACATGGCATTTAATCTGTTATTAGACTCAATTGGCTTCTCTCAAAATGTAAAAGAACCCACCCACCACTTTAATCACACTCTAGATCTTGTTTTAACATATGGCATAGAAGCTGAACATTTAACAGTGTTTCCTGAAAACCCTCTGCTGTCTGATCATTTCCTGATAACATTTACATTTACAATAATTGATTACACAGCAGTGGAGAGTAGACTTTATCAAAGTAGATGTCTTTCTGAAAGTGCTGTAACTAAGTTTAAGAATATAATCCACCCACTGTTATCATCTTCAATGCCCTGTACCAACATAGAGCAGGGCAGCTATCTGAACACTACTCCAACAGAGGTCGATTATCTTGTTAATAATTTTACCTCCTCACTACGTACGACTCTGGATACTGTAGCTCCTGTGAAAACTAAGGCCTCAAATCCGAAGTCCCTGACTCCGTGGTATAATTCTCAAACACGTAGCCTAAAGCAGATAACTCGTAAGCTGGAGAGGAAATGGCGTGTCACAAATTTAGAGGATCATCATTTAGCCTGGAGAAATAGTTTGCTGCTTTATAAGAAAGCCCTCCGCAAAGCCAGAACATCTTACTATTCATCACTGATTGAAGAAAATAAGAACAACCCCAGGTTTCTCTTCAGCACTGTAGCCAGGCTGACAAAAAGTCAGAGCTCTACTGAGCCAACCATCCCTTTAACGTTAACTAGTAATGACTTCATGAACTTCTTCAGAAATAAAATTTTTATCATTAGAGAAAAAATTACTAATAATCATCCCATAGATGTAATATTATCTACAGCTACTTTCAGTACCATTGATGTTAAGTTAGACTCTTTTTCTCCAATCGATCTTTCTGAGTTAACTTCAATAATTAATTCCTCCAAACCATCAACGTGTCTTTTAGACCCCATTCCTACAACATTGCTTAAAGAAGTCCTGCCATTAATTAATGCTTCAATCTTAAATATAATCAACCTATCTCTAATAATCAGCTATGTACCACAGGCCTTCAAGGTGGCTGTAGTTAAACCCTTACTTAAAAAGCATCTCTAGACCCAGCTGTCTTAGCTAATTATAGGCCAATCTCCAACCTTCCTTTCATATCAAACATCCTTGAAAGAGTAGTTGTCAAACAGCTAACAGATCATCTGCAGAGGAATGGCTTATTTGAAGAGTTTCAGTCAGGTTTCAGAGCTCATCACAGCACAGAAACAGCTTTAGTGAAGGTTACAAATGATCTTCTTATGGCCTCTGACAGTGGACTCATCTCTGTGCTTGTCCTGCTAGACCTTAGTGCAGCGTTCGATACTGTTGATCATAATATCCTATTAGAGCGATTGGAACATGCTGTAGGTATTACAGGTACTGCACTGCAGTGGTTTGTATCATATCTATCTAATAGACTCCAATTTGTTCAAGTAAATGAAGAGTCCTCTTCACACACTAAGGTCTATTATGGTGTTCCTCAGGGTTCAGTGCTAGGACCAATTCTATTTACATTATACATGCTTCCCCTAGGCAGCATCATTAGAAGACATAGCATACATTTTCACTGCTATGCAGATGACACCCAGCTCTATCTATCCATGAAGCCAGGTAACACACACCAATTAGTTAAACTGCAGGAATGTCTTAAAGACATAAAGACCTGGATGGCCGCTAACTTTCTGCTTCTTAATTCAGATAAAACTGAGGTTATTGTACTCGGCCCTGAAAATCTTAGAAATATGGTATCTAACCAGATTCTTACTCTGGATGGCATTACCTTGGCCTCCAGTAATGCTGTGAGGAACCTTGGAGTCATTTTTGACCAGGACATGTCCTTCAAGGCACATATTAAACAAATATGTAAGACTGCTTTCTTCCATTTGCGCAACATCTCTAAATTTAGAAATATCCTGTCTCAGAGTGATGCTGAAAAACTAGTTCATGCATTTATTACTTCCAGGCTGGACTACTGTAATTCATTATTATCAGGAAGTCCTAAAAACTCGCTGAAAAGTCTTCAGTTAATCCAAAATGCTGCAGCAAGAGTCCTGACAGGGACTAGAAAGAGAGAGCAGATTTCTCCTGTTTTGGCTTCCCTTCATTGGCTTCCTGTTAAATCCAGAATTGAATTCAAAATCCTGCTCCTCACTTACAAGGTCTTAAATAATCAGGCCCCATCTTATCTTAATGACCTTGTAGTACCATATCACCCTATTAGAGCACTTCGCTCTCGCTCCGCAGGCCTACTTGTTGTCCCTAGGGTATTTAAAAGTAGAATGGGAGGGAGAGCCTTCAGTTTTCAGGCCCCTCTTCTGTGGAACCAGCTTCCAGTTTGGATTCGGGAGACAGACACTATCTCTACTTTCAAGATTAGGCTTAAAACTTTCCTTTTTGCTAAAGCATATAGTTAGGGCTGGACCAGGTGACCCTGAATCCTCCCTTAGTTATGCTGCAATAGACGTAGGCTGCCGGGGATTCCCATGATGCATCGAGTTTTTCCTTTCCAGTCACCTTCTCACTCACTATGTGTTAATAGACCTCTCTGCATCGAATCATATCTGTTATTAATCTCTGTCTCTCTTCCACAGCATGTCTTTATCCTGTCTTCCTTCTTTCACCCCAACCGGTGGCAGCAGATGGCCCCGCCCCTCCCTGAGCCTGGTTCTGCTGGAGGTTTCTTCCTGTTAAAAGGGAGTTTTTCCTTCCCACTGTCGCCAAAGTGCTTGCTCATAGGGGGTCATATGATTGTTGGGTTTTTCTCTGTATTTAATATTGTGCTATCTACTGTACAATATAAAGCGCCTTGAGGCGACCTTTGTTGTGATTTGGCGCTATATAAATAAAATTGAATTGAATTGAATTGAATTGAAGCAGTACGTACGGACAGCGTCACGGACAGACTGCAAACGTTCACCTAAAACGCAGAAGCTAAAAGCTTTTTAAGAACGTAGTGAAACCTGCAGATCTGACTCCTGTTTTCTGTCTTTGTACTCGGCTGTAACTCAGACAATACTGACTCAGCACAGAAGCATTTATATCACATATTAATCATCACTCACATTGACAGATCACACAAAGAGCGATGCTGATAATCCCCACGATGACGGTAACGATGACGATGACAGCTATGCCACCTTTAAAAAAACACAGTAAAAAGAGTGTGGTGTTAGTTTTACTGATCACATGTCTGTCAGTGTGGCAGAGGCTTGTTCTGCTCTGAGGACACAGCAGAAGAAACAAAGATGACTGAGCCTTCTAGAAACATTTGATCAGATTATCCTGATGCCCTACAGGAGAATATCGGTGTTATTGTTAGTGAGTCTACATCAGGGGTGTCCAACTCCAGGCCTCGAGGGCCGGTGTCCTGCAGGTTTTAGATCTCACCCTGGGTCAACACACCTGAATCACATGAGTAGTTCATCACCAGGCCTCTGGAGAACATCACGACATGTTGAGGAGGTCATTTAGCCATTTAAATCAGGTGTGTTGGACACGTCTAAAACATGCAGGACACCGGGCCTCGAGGCCTAGAGTTGGACACCCCTGGTTTACATCATTACACAAGCTGGTATTAGAACAGATCTAACATGAATGTAAAGATTATTATATCTAATAAAAATGTACAATAAGAATAAATAAAGTTTGGCAGACGGTTACACTCTGTGACCTGAGCTGGTGTTTCGTGGTCCCTGTGACTTTAACAGTGAGGTACCTGTAAACAAAGTCCCGGCAGGTGAGATGTCTTTAGTTGTTGTCTGACATTCGCCCGAGGTGGGATTACAAATTCTGCACGTTACAGTTTTTAATCCACTGATGTCGGCTTTGCTGAAGACGCTGAATGTTCCATTCCTGGTGTTATTATCAATCTTTACTTCCAGTGGCTCCAGGATGGTTTCATTCCCCTGGCCGTCTGTGGAGAGCCACGTCACTTCAGGTTCAGGATAGCCCCCCGCCGTGCTGCAGGTTGCTGAGGCCTGGCTTAGCTCGATGTTTGGTTCCTGGAAGACCGCTAGAAACAAGTCACAGGTAGTTTAGCAGGATTTTTTGGACTGTACAAATGTGTTTGAGCACGTGAGTAATTTATCAGCCTGTGATGACCACAGGAGTTAACGGCTTCTGTGGGTCATCACAGGCTGAGGACCCACAGACGTCTGTAGTTCACAAAAACATCCAAGCATCCACACCCAGTCGGGTCCTTTCACAGGAAACACAGAGTATAAGACGCATCATTCTCTTCATTTCTGGTCAATTTTGTACCTTTTCGATTATTTGTGGGTCAATTTATGATTTCAACATAATGTAACATGATGCAGCGTGCACTGTTCACCCCACCTGCCTCCACCTGGAATTTTACACCTGTGTTTGAGTCCAAATTGATGGTGAGTAAGTGATACCAGTGAGTCTAGAGATCAGATTACACTTTAGTTTTTAGCTCTTAGTTATTTTTTTATGTTGTTAGTTTTAGAAACTCTCACACAGATTTTTCTACAGAGGTCCAAACCTACCCTGAACAAGAGTATCTAATATTTTACTTTAGCTGGTTGTGCTGAGGAGTAAAACAGGAATGTTAATCAGTTTTTCAGAGAAGTATACAGACCTGCCACATGCAGGGTCTTCTGACAGATATTCTCCTTTGAATCATCTGAAATAAAAACAACTTCAATGAAGGTCCGATCGTGGTCCAGCATCAGGTTTCTGATCAGGAGAGAGAAATTTCCATCCTCTAATTGAGAAAGGAAGATTGCAGTCCTGTTCTGAAAGGATGAGCTTTGATAAAGAAAGTCTTCTTCTCCCTTCACATAGACGTGGGCCACAGTGGGATTACTGCTGCCGTCCATCCCCTGCCAGTAGATGTAAGTTTGCTCACGGATAAACTTCTTAGTAAGTTTGTGCATGCACGGCCAAAGGAGCGTCTCTCCAATGCTTCCATTGATGGTTTGGCACCAGGCTGGCAGCAGCAGAGATGCAAGGAGAACTGCGACGAAAGACAAAAAGATTCATTCAATCCAAACGAGCAAATGCATTTGTTTCAAACTGTTTCTGTCAGAGTCAGTGTATTATTGTATTACTAATAACAGCATGTTAGTGGCTAGCAGTGTTAGCACAGGTACCACCTTTAGCTGTGTGTCACTATGGTAACGTGTGCTGATGTTGTAAGTCATGAAAAGCTGAAATGAGTTTAAAAGCGTCATTGAGTGAATGGACTGAGCGTGCTCCCTGGAGTACAGGACCAGGAGCTTATCCCTGGGAGTTTCTTTCCTGGGTGGAGCACAGACCAGCCCAGATGTTGACTTCCTCTGTGGGAGTTTGGTCGCTGTAGCCTCTCATCCTTTGCTGCTTTGTGGTTGCAGTACAACAGTGTGAGAATATTCTGCTGTTTGAGATTCTGAGATAGTCTTTCCTTAAGTGATTGTGATTATTCAAAGTGTTTGCAAAGGAACTGACACGGACATTTATTTAATACATTTATTTTGTTTATTCTGAAACCTCATTTCTCTTTCTTTTAACTAAAGTCCCTTATTTTGGTGTTTGAGTGTTGTTGTGTGTGAGTTTGTATTACACGTCAGGTGTTTGTGAATAGCCTGACTCGCTGTTTCAGTGAGGCGTAACCACAAATTCGTATTTCATCAGTACTACAGGTTGGTACAGCAAGCCGCCCAAAGTACTACAACACTTTTATGCTATCTGATTACTAGCTAGCTGGGTCGGGTGCTACAGGAACATGTAGGAATCGCATTGAGCAGATACCTGTTACATATCTGCTGTCTGATTTCACTGCAGGGTTTCTGATTAAATCTGTTTATGATTTTTCCCACAGTCATGTGCCTGGGTTTACAACCATGACTTAAGATTATAGTCCGTCAGTTACAGCTACTACACTGAATTATAGATAACGAACTATAACACAAAATGTTAATTTAAAAAAGGCCATTTTAAGCAATGATGACTTATATTCTTTCTCTTCCAAGCTCTTTGCAACTGTTATTTGGAAAATAATAATAACTTTAAAAGGTTTATTAAAATACACTGGCACAAACCAAAATGAGAGAAGCGACGATCACACTTACAGAGAAAGAGCAGGAGCAGAAAGTCCATCGCGCCCCGCAGGGAGAACAAAAAGCTTTGGTGAGACTCGATCAGTGTCTGCAGGATGTTCAGTCCATCAGTGGATGCTCGAGCACCGCATCCTGATAAAGCACCATTTGGCTGTAAGTCACTCCAACTACAAGCTCCAGTAATGTTCTCATAAACAGTGATAGCAGCTCTGATAGCAGATAGCAGACTGTGGTGCCGTTTCCTCTTTCAGACGCCACTCTGACTCTCGCTGTGGCTTCTGGTCACATGTTATTGAGGGTTATGTTCACGTTACTGTCCGAGTGCAGGTTGCTTGGACTCACAGATTTCTTTTTCCCATCAGAGATCGTCTGTGTGACACTTGGCAGCTACAGGACCCGAATAAATCATTTTATCTTGGATGAAACTCTCTGTGAAACTTTTTTTCTGTCTGAGTGCCACATGTTTTGACAGATTGCCGTCAGACCTCCTTCTTTGTTGCCACTATCTGATCAGACAGGAAATGAACCTGAAACTGTGGATATTTGTTCTGCAATGTTTCATGTAACACAGAAAAAAGCAAAGAAAACCAGGAATGTGGTTTGTGACTGTGTGAAAGTTCAAATGTGAACTGAAACATATCTGACGAATTCAAGAAGCTGAACAGCACAAAGACTCGATCTGATGGTACAAATGTGGCAGAGCTGCTTTAAACTCTCAGACTCTGAATGGTCAGCTTAGTTTCAGTCATAAGTACAAATAATTGTGTTAAAAACTACTGGTAAAAATATAGATTTAAATTCTTTAAGTAAAACTTAAAAAGTACAGGCTATGAAATGTACTCAGAGTAAGAAAGTAACTTGTAGCTCTTTGAAGGATCTATCAGCTATCTTTTTGCAAAGCTAACTGAACCTTGTGCTATGTTAATATAATAAGAAAAATGTACTACATGGGAATGTGTGTTATTGTAGGGTCTACCTCAGGGTGAGAGATGGAAGACAGGACAAAGACATGCTGTGGAAGAGAGCCAGAGATTAAGTGTGATTCAGTGCAGAGAGGTCTGTTAACACATAGTGAGTGAAGTTGCGTGGCAGCATCCAGTACCAGTGAGCTTGCATTGTAACAGCAGGTCAGACAAGGAGTTATCACAGCCAGTGCTAATGATCCCAAGTTTGCAGTTGAAATGAAATAGAAGAGTTCCATACAGATCAGATGGCGAGAAAGAGAGAACACCTACAGTTGGTAAAAGAACAACGTCACGTGAGAAAATCATGGAGGAGAGCTGAGTCCAAGGAGAAGGCTGGAGGAGCTGCTGGTGTGATCGATCTGTGCTTCTTGCCAGGCAAAGTCAAGGTTCGGTGTTACCAATTTATCTCATATCATCGCCTCATATAGCCACTGAAGCTGTGTGACATCACCATGACATTAGTCCTGAAGCCACCACGTCAGCAGACCGAGGCATTCGAAATGCCAGCGTACAGGTTTGTACAGGATGGAGGTGGAATGCAGCCCAAGCAATAGACCGCAGAGAGGCTGAAACACCAAGAGATGGCGGGTTTCACTCAACCTGGCAGAGCTGGCTAAAGATGGGGGGAAAACTATAAATATGGCCTAAAGCCACCAAGAAGGAGATCTCATCATCTCATCATCATCATCATCATCATCATCATCATCTCAGAAAAACCAGCTGACCCACCATGCACCTCTCTGATCCATGCAGTCTGAAAGTGGGATGGTTGTTTGAAATACTGTTTGGAACAGAAACTCCTGATCTGTTGGGATTTTCCCGCACATCTGTCTCTAGGTTTACAGAGAAGCTCTGAAAAAGAGAAAATATCCAGTAAGCAGCAATTCTCTGGGAGAAATGCCTTGTATATGTCACAGATGAAGGGACAGACAGACTTGAGTTGATAGGAAGGAAGCAGTAACTTTTGCATACCTTCTTACAGCAAAGGTATGCAGAAGAGCACCTCTGAATGCACGACACATCAAACCTCAAAGGAGATGGGCTGCAGCAGCAGAAACCCACACTGGGTGCTCCTCAGGTGCTACAACAGGAAACTGAGGCTATAGTTCACACAGACTCACCAAAGCTGGACCACAGAAGACAGAAAAAATGTTTCCTGGTCTGATGAGTCTCAATTTCTGCTGCAACAGTGTAAGAAATATGTTGTTTTTTTTCTTTTTAACATTGATTGCAATTTATGCTCATAATAGAGTTGATACAACCCCACAGTGTGAAGGGTTAACCAAGAGGCACAGCCAGAGTGGAGTGTAGAAGTTAAATTACTGCATGTTTACAGAACACAGTTTGAGACAGGACAGGCTGCTCGGCCTCGGGTGGATGATAACAGGGTGCTCTAGTCAACAAGACGTAGAGACTTCATTGTGTCGGTTAAAGCTGCCATCGGCATGAAAATAAAACATCCCCGGTTACAACTGTAAGGTAAGGAGAGGTTTTCTTACACAGGACAAGATCCCTGATTGGAGGCTAATGAGTGTTGCCGTGCAGAAGGACCCCGAGGAGAACAAATCAGGGAGTCTAAACCACGACAGTAGCCAATCACGGTTATTTCCTGTTTTTATGAGTCTAATATATTCTTTAAATCATGTACTGCACTTTTCCATGTGCAGACTGCCTGACATAGAGAAGCTGTGCAAGCCAAATCTGCCTGATAATAAAATAGTGTGAACTGCTAGACTGTCTCCTGAAGTCCTCTCGGCAAAGAAAGAACAACAATCTGACTCACCCAACAGTCAGATTGTTGGGTGAGAATTTGGTATAAATAACATGAAAGTATGGATCCATCCTGCATCCTTGTATCAGCAGTATTCTGCAGACACTGTAGTGATGTCGTCTGGACCAGAGTCTTGCAGGAATGTTTCCAGCACCTCGTTGAATCTGTGACACGAAGAATGAAGTTCTGAAGAAAAAAAAGTGGCTCCAACCTGCTGGCAGCAAGGTGTACCTAATAAATTGGTAGGTGGTAGGTGTACAGTCAGTGATAGAAGACAACACATATACGACTCATAGGATTGTTGATCGCTTTGAAGACTAATGAAGAAAAATGAAACCCAAAGGTACAAATCCAACCGTCTGTATGGGACCAGCGAGGTTACTGAAGGCAGAGCAGCCAGCCTGATCAGAGGAGCCAAAGGTAAGAGAGAGACAACCCTCTTCAACCACAGCAACAGGAAGCTGTAACGAGTCTCCTCCTTTTGTCTGTAGTTGGGTTTACACTAACTGCTGGGCATCAAACGGAGCCTTCTTTATCTTGATGCATGTTCAATCATCCAGGTAAGTAAATCTCCAAAAGTTGATTCTGGACGGAGAAACGTTTCATCATCATCCAGGTGACTTCTTCAGTCTCAGCTGACTGCAGGTTTCAATTTTATAAACAGTACATTTGCATAATGACTGAAACCAGCCCACTGAAGGAACAATAGGCTGGGAGGTCAGTTCCTTAATCTTAATTATGCAAATTCTCATGAATATTGATCAGCAACCACTGTTTATAAGATTGGGGAAACCTGCAGCTGAGACTGAAGAAGTCACCTGGATGATGACGAAACATTTCTCCCACAAAACGCTACGTCCAGATGAACAGAATCAGGTATCCTCATTGGACCTGCAAACATACGTGAGTCATGGTCCTGCTTTCCTATTGTATCAAACTGAATTCACATCTGTAACTAGCTGCAGATGGTTTTTAAAATCAACAAAGTCAGCTAAACGTCCTCAGCAGAGAGAGGAAGCTGTTTAAAGTGCAGAGCAGAAAGTACTCTCTGAATCTGGTACTCGATGACCCTTTGATGGGTAGGAAGGGCTCAGACAGTGGGAAGTCTCCATGTCCTCCAAACAGACGTCATTTCTTATTCAGCAGCTATTTTGCATGTCCCACTTCCTCTACAAAAACAGCTAAAGCACATGGGCTGCACGCGGTCACAGGGCACCGATAGTGCAGATATTAGCTTGTGTCTGTAGCAGGGCTTTAAATCTGTATCATTAGAGCTTTGTTGCGATTTATTTTGAAACGATGAGTCAGCGCTGATGCCACGGGGGAATACCAGAGTCAGAACAGAAAGTATTTCTTGATCTGCACATGACTTTAGCCTCGTTTGTCGTGTTGGTGTTCACTAACATCGATTTTGCTCGCTGGTCTCTGATAAAATGCTCCCCAAAGTGATTTCTGTATTTGGATTATTTTCCAGTCTCGTGGTTGGTAAGTTACTCCAGTTTAAATGTGTGTGTGTGTGTGTGTGTGTGTTGGTGGTGGTAATACACCGAAGCTATCTAGCGTCTTTAGCATTTGGCCTATCTGGAGCTAAACTTAGTCTACAGATGTGAGTGTTTAGTGTTGGAGTGTCTCAGCATTTGAGGAATCATTCATCTTTAACAGTTTTCTTTCTTCTTTTTAATCTCAGCGGGCGATGCGACTCTCGTGCGTGATGTTAACACCACCATCTCTGACTCGGCAGTCCTCGAATGTAGCATACAGGATAGAGCTATCACGGACTGGAAGAGTCTCCGATTTTATTGGCAAGACGATAGAAATGTGGTTTTGTACTCCTATAATAACGGAAGAAAGGTGGCAGAGCATGTAAATGAGCTCTATCAACACAGAGTCACAGACTTCCCTCAGGACATAGTCAGAGGGAATATCACCATCGTACTCAACAACCTGACTCTTGATGATAATGGAAGAACGTACTCATCATTTGCAGCAGTGCTGGACGACAGCGGGACGAGGCGATACCACCTGGAACACACACAAATCTGTGAAATGACTTTACATGTAGCTGGTGAGAAAGGTTTCTGTTTTCTTCACAAAAATAGGAAAGGCAAGTTAGACCGGCACACACCGGGCTGGCTAGTAACACGTGACATCATCAGCACAGATTATATTTAATCATCCACAGTTTAGCTTTTCGACGCTGGCCATGTTGAGCTCATGCTGCAGCAAACACTGGGCTGCATGAACTGCAGACTCTGGCACGGTCAGACCTGAGCATGCTGAATAACTTTTAATTCACAGAGCTGCCTAGCAACAGATGACATCATCAGAGGTCAAACATAAGCAGCTACAGTCAGCACAGATTACATTTAGACAAAATCTGCAGTGATTGTGATTTATGTAGAATGTGGAGTTTCGTTTTTGAGGTTTTGCTGTCAGCGATTCAATTTAATTCTATTTATTCAGCGCCAAATCACAACAACAAGGCTTTTATATCGTAAGGTAAAGACTCAACAATAGTACAGTAACAACACTAATAGTTTTATTTAATGTCTTTACCCTCTCAGCCATGAAAGGCTGATGAGGTGTTGAGAGTCCACATCATTGATATTCTGGTTTTACACACTGTCCTATTCTCAGAGGATCAAAAGTTGCTGACATATTTGCATTAAATTTTATTATAATTATTATTTTACCTGATGCGACAAAAGCATTTCCCAATATGAGATTAAAAAATGTCTTAAAATAGGAAAAACTCTTTTTGTTTGCTTTGTAATCCAACATATTACAAACAAATTACTGCAAAATACAAAAACAAACAAAAATAACACAAATTAGCTTAGCTCAGCTTAGCTAACATGCTGTCATGGCTAGCACGCTCATGTTGTTAGCAAACCCAGGACAGCTGTTTCCAGCATGTATGCTAACTGGATGTAGCTTCATATTTAGGTCACAGATACTGGAATGCTTTTCCTTTTCCCGTTTAACGCCCACTGCAAAATCAAAAAAGCGTTCTCTTCCAAAATGTCTGTTTCGTGATAAGTGGAGGTGACCTTTGTTCTCCTCTCCCCTCAGTGCCTTACCGGGAGCCCAGGCTGGATGTTAATACAGAGACTATGTCTGCAGTGTGCAGTCTGCAAGGAGGATTTCCTGCCCCTGACATACAGTGGGTCCTCCTCCTTAACAGCTCCCATCAGTCAGTAGAGTCCAGGAACGTCAACACTGAAACGAAGCAGAACGTCCACGATCACCTGTACAGCTCCCGCAGCACCCTGCGCATCCCTGCAGGTCGTCACGAGGCCGTGAGCTGTCTCAGCCACAACCCCACCCTGAACAGGACTGTGAAGGTCACCCACAACTTCAACACAGGTACGCTCCACATCGTCCAGTCAGCTGAGAGAAGGTAAACTACAACAGCGCAAAGGGGAGCGCTCAAATAATGATGAAAGTGACACCAACTAAAAGTCAAAGAGTCAGTTAGTGAATATACGTCACTTATAATGAAGTGTTTTTAAAATATATGTGAGACACATTTTTAAGATGTGTTACTTTGACCTTAAAATCTCAGGTGATGGAACCAAAAATGCCTGAAGATAAAAAAGTTTCTCTGAGCGTATCATCGTGTTATTACTGTTATTACTACTACTGATTTATATTTATAATAATTTATATATATTTATAATATTAGCGCTGATGAGTGTATGAATTATGAGAGCTGACAGGAAATATGCTGAGTAACTGTTTTTATTTCAAAAACAAGAAAGTTTTACTTTATTTTCCTCCAATCTTAGACCATCACTATTGTAGTTTGTGCAAACAGGACATGAGGAGCTCATTCACAGCAAACTGACGATCACAGGGTGCAAAGACTACAGCGATGTCCAGCTGTGAGTCATCAGGCAGTCAGACCTGAACACGCTGAGTAATCGTGGAAGTTTCAGAGCTCTCGAGCTGCTGTTCAGCTGAGAGGAATGAAATCAATCCTCAGACGTCTGCAGAGAAACATCTGTGCTGGTTTATCATGCATGCGAGTCGTCCTGTGTCCCTGCAGTCCTCCCTACATAACCTGCTCTGTGTTCCATTCTTACAAAACTAAAAACAGCTACACCATAAAAAAATAAATCCTAGAAAAACAGTAATATTCCTGCAGCTGGGGCGCCAAAATAATACCAGAAAGTAACAGAAAATAACTTTCTCCTGAAAATACCGTTATTTTCAGTAATGACAATACAGTTTGTTGCCCTAATCTTACATGGGATTTTGTCTTTTTCAAATGCTTTTAAATATTAAATTAGGAACATTTTAATGTGATTAAACAATGAAATTATCTATAAACAAGGTCAATGAATGCGGCAATATGAATAATAATACTTAAATGTACAGAAATATACAGTTAACAGTTGGTTTAAATAATAATGGATTGCATTCATATAGCGCTTTTTGAGACCCTCAAAGCGCTTTACAATTCCACTTTATAATTCCCCTCTGGCCATCACCAGTAGGTGAAGTGTCTCGCCCAAAGACACAACGACCGAGAGTGTCCGAGCCAGGGCTCAAACCGACAACCTTCTGATTACAAGGCGAACTGCCAACTCTTGAGCCACGATCGCCCTACATAACAATAATAATAATAATTATTTGATGTAAAAAAAGTTTATAAGAATCATTTTATATATATTTCCATAGAATTACATTTGAATTTAACAGTTCAATCTTTCAAATAACGGACAAATATTTGTGAAATTATGATACATTTGTGAATGTATTTTAACAATCTAAATATGCATATGTACAGACAAATATATTTGAAAAACAAGAAAATTATGTTTTATTACATTACAGTGATTTTACGTTAATTTACATTTGAAATGTGAAATCTGTCTATTTATGTAAATTTAATGATATTCTAGAAAAACAGTACAAAACTGTAAAATACACAGAAAAATACTTTTATATTACAATTTTTTTACAGTGTAAAACACTCAAATTTTAATTACAAAACCATAAACGAGTCCCTCAGTAGTCAGTCAAGCTTTGCAGGACCAGTGTCGCTTTTTGCCATTTGATTATATTCTTTTTGTATCTGTATCGATCATTCATGTCTTATTTCAGACTGACGTAGGCGACAAAACCACGAAACATGTTTCTGCAGAAGAAGTTTCAAAGTACAAAGTTCAACCTGAGTCAGAGTTCACCTTACACTGAGCGTCCCTCTGACTCAGAGAAGCATTTACTCAGTCCTGTAACTCTGGCTGATCGTTGGGGGAACTCTTGCCCTAGGATGCTCTGGTATGAGGCTGACTGTTGGTGTGTCTCGGTCTTCAGCAGGTGCAGCAGCGAGGAGCTCACCTGCAGCCCTAACTGTATATCTGATAGCAGCTGCTGTTGTTCTTCTAACAGCCGTGCAGTGAGCAAAGGTGAGCATGAACTATTTACTCTTTAGTATCTAACATGTGAAAGAGGTAGAGCATGTAGAGGATGTAAAATGCAGACACACACAGATGTGTGGTTTTCCCATGATGCATGTGAAACATGACTGAAGGAAACAGCTGATGTGCTTACAGCTGCAATCATCTGTGTGTTTCAGCCACCTGAGGTAGACTGATGCAGCGTTTCGGTGGTGGAGGGGTGAAACAGTGTGCCATGGAGACACTTCAGCGTGTTGTATGTTGCACCTTACCTGTGCGTGATGTTGAGAGTGTGCACCCTCTGAATCTGGGTTTCATGGGTCCTGCTGGGTGACACTAAGCTGGTGCTTAAAACAAAACTTGAAGCTATATCTGCTCAGGCTGGAGTATTAAACCCACCAAAGATCAGACCAGTTACTGGACCATCAAACATGGCGTCATGCTGGGCGCCTGTTTAACTGAATGTCTATGTTATATAATGTCCACGTGCTGTTGTCTTTAGAAGTGTTATTTAAAATAAATCAAAGTGTTATTTAGATGAAAATGAGCCTGTGTGTGTGAATCTGGCACATCTACATGATGTGGTGAAGTGTTCGTCTTAATGTGTCTTTTTAATTAAAACAAATAAAAGTAAAGACGGGTTCTACTGAAAAATGCTAAAAAAATATTCCTGCTGCAGCTGCTGAGCTCATTTCAAATAGTTTGAACGTTTAATTTTTTATATCTCAGATATAATCACACACACATACATTCACACATCTGTGTGTATTATTAACCTAAATCAGATGAAATGTGTGCAGTATGAGTGATAAATATTCTGGAAACATGACTTTCTGTGTCCACCACCAGGCCGTGTTAAACACAGTTTACTAAACAGCGTTATATGAAAAAACAGTATAATACAGCGAGAGACACAAGCAAGCACAGCAAACCAACCAAACAATTGATCCTCCTGACAACTTTGTCGGCTTTGCTGCCAGGGGTAGCTACTATATCTGTTAAGGAAGGGTTTATCGCTACTCTGGGCAGCGGAGGCGGGCAGAGAGGCTCCCAGGTGCATCTCAGCAGGGCCAAGTTTATTTAACCCTGTGTTTGGACCTGTTGGCCATAACACAATCAAAGGTTACTTATTGATCCTAATCACTACATTTCAGACAGTACTGATCACATGTGCTCATACAACAAGTGTCACTGTTGGGTCTGCGCTTCCACAGGCCCTGCTGGTTTAGAAACTTATTCCCGTTAACGAAGCAAGACGAACAGCAATCGATCGATTTTACTTGCTATAGCGAGGGGAGCCGGACGGCAGCAGACCTCTGCCCTCGGTGTCAAACGAGTCCAAAGAACCAGCTTCCCCTCACACAGTTTACACAAACACCCATTGCAAAACCCCCCTATGGTGTCAGGCACTAGGTGTGTGTGTGTGTATTCACGTGCACGTGAGTGTGTGTTTTTGTGTTTGGGGGTGCGTTTGTGTGACCTCCTGCTCACCAAAAGGGTCATAAAGGCAGGAAGTTTGCTAAACAAGAAGACAGAACCCTCACATAGGATGTGCCTATAATAAAACACTGCAGCCTCCCGCTGACGCAGGACGTCTGCCTGTAAATAAAAACCAGTTCATCTGAGTTCTGCTCCCAGCTCTAACATGTACATAAGAAATACACAGTACATATAGTTACAGTTATAGAAGTTACAGCATATGATATATAAACATACCTGTTTATTTCATAATCACGTGAAGGCAGGGACCTCACAGCACAAGCATTACTCACAGCCTGTTGTAAGATCGTGTTGTACATTGTTATATATAGTGTTTTTTATTTTTATTAATAAAAAACATCAACAAGTCACAAGCAAAAGGAGAGCAGACCACAGGACATGTTTAAACGAGGAAGGTTTATTCATCTAGATTATTTATATCAAAACAGACAGAACGTCATGTTTTCACCCAAAACAACAGATCAAAGCGTCACATCAGCCCGACATCAGACAGAAGCTCTGCAGAGCAGCCAATCATAACAAAGCAGTTCATTATAAGCTGTAGATTCAAACTGCTCTTCATATTTTCATCCAGCAGAGGTCAGCAAAGAGGACTGTGTTGGAAAGCTTTGAGTAATGAACCATTTTTCAATAGAGGTTTCACAAAACATCACTACGTAAAACGAACACACAGAACACAGGGAAGCCCAAACACGACGCCTGAGTGAGGACAGAGGAAAACTGAGACAATATAAGGACACAAAGGTGATTAGGGAGGGTGGAAGGGATCATACATGACAGCACAATACAGACGGGAGGAAAGACGAGGAGGGGCAGTGTAAACAGGAAAGAGAGACGAGACACAAGGATGCGACACAGGACAGGAAACCTGGGCTGGGAGTAACTTAGAAGGAAAAAACACAACTAAACTAAAAACTACATACAAAAAACTAAACCCAAAGCACAAAGACATCAGAAACACCATAAACTCAACATGCAGGGTCACATGACCCAGAACCATGACAGCCTGATTCTTAAACCAGGCAAAGATCCTGCACCCCTACCCAGCTACCGCCCAGTCTCACTCATTAATGTCGAGCGAACGTTAGAAAAAAACACTCCAGTTATAATATATCCTGACCAATCAGGTTTGCTGATCACTATTACTTTTCCTTTGGAGCTCACCTGGTTTGTAGCTCTGACAGTGCTCATCTTGGTCCTCGTTGCACTGAGGAGCAAAATGTTAAAATGCTGCCAAAGCCGCACAAACATGAGGCCAAATTATTGATCACTTACATATTAAAGTCCACAAGCCTGGAAAGAAAATAGGAAATAGACCTGCAAAGACATCAAGCAATCACCTCTTAGCTCACCAAGCTCAGTAAAATTTTTCAGTAATTTTTTCATTTAAAAACTTTAAAGTATACATTAGCTTCTCATAACTGTAACATTTTATCTGAGCAAGCTTTTGAGTGTGTAAGGTTCATGGTGAGAGGTGTGATCACCTTTGTGTGCACTGTGGTTAATATGACCTAAATACACATTTTCCATCCGGTTATTTAGCGCCACCCCTGTAGCCGTGGATACAAGTAGCACAAGTGTAAAAAATGTGTCTGTCAGGGGGCATCAGGTAGAATTTCATTCAGTTCAGTCATATTT
Source organism: Pelmatolapia mariae (assembly GCF_036321145.2). NCBI lineage: Eukaryota > Metazoa > Chordata > Actinopteri > Cichliformes > Cichlidae > Pelmatolapia > Pelmatolapia mariae. Next base: position 1,219,058 of record NC_086241.1, read on the forward strand.
ACATAGTAACAAATCACAATAGCACTTTCTTCCAGGCTCTTTGTATTATCTTGAAAACAGAAATAATGTTCTGCTGGTAAATTATTGGAGGTGTGTGATGCACCACCACCTGTTACATGCAGCAGTGCAGACAAAGGTGTGATATCTGTGCAGAAACTTCTGACCACAAAGTTTCTGTTGTGGGAGGCTGGTTATAAAAAGAGACGTGTGGAGTGGGTGGGTCACTGCAAGCCTGGAGCGTCTGTCCCACCATGATCTGCTGCATCCTTTACGTCTTTCTGCAAATCTCCCTCACAGGTAAGAAGACTGACAGGATACTTTAGACGTGTGCTGAAATACAGTATCCCACTTCTTTAAAGGTCAAAATGAAGAATTTGAACCAATTTTCTGTGATCGCTGTTTTGATTTGACCTTTGTTCTCCTGTAAGGGGCTGCTGAGAGCGGCATAGTCGGTGGCAGGGAGGCAAAGCCCCACTCCAGACCGTACATGGTGTCAGTCCAGTATCGGGGAGTACATTCATGTGGAGGGATCCTTATTCAGAGGGACTTTGTTCTGACTGCAGCTCACTGCAAGTACGCTTTTTATATAGTCATGAAAATCAAGACAGGACAAGCACGTAACTGTTACTGAAAAAGTCAAAGGATGTTATTTCAGCTGCTGACTCCTGTTCTATCAGCAGTCACTGTGATAAAACTGTATCACAGCTGAACTGTTACACTGATAACATACATAAAGTTACATATAAATGAGTGGAAGCACAGGTGTTTGTGTAGGGTGATGGGCCACCACAGTTTTCCTGCGAGTCATTTTTCTAATGGTGTTGGAGCGCTGTAACACACTGATAAGACTGTATGGACCTTCATTTGTGTTGATATGATGATTCACACCATCTTCAAATGTATCAGTCCTTTAAAATCGATTCAGTTTTACTTCTTTCCCTTTTTGAACATTGTGCTTCTTGTTGTTCAGAAATGAGACCTGGGGTTCTTGCACCGTGGTGCTCGGAGCACACGACATCACCAAGAAAGAGAGAACTCAGCAACACATCGAAGTGGACGAGTATTACCCTCATCCAGGATTCACTGGACAATACGAATATGACATCATGTTACTGAAGGTAAAACTAAGAGTGTTTAAAGCTTCATAATAAAATGAATATTTAGGCTAACCTCAGTCTCACTGTGAAGCACTGTTGGCAGTATATTTGTCATGGCTGCATCATGCAGTGAGGTAGACGATATTATTTTAACCTAAAATCAGGAAGTAACTGCTCTCTCAAACACACTGTGTCCACAGTTAAAAAAGAAAGCCAAACTCAGTAAGAACGTGAAGACCATCGGCCTGCCTGAAGGAAAAACATCAGCTAACATGGAATGTGCTGTGGCAGGCTGGGGATGGACTACAGCTCATGACTGTCCCTCAAATGTGTTAAAGGAAGCCACAGAGAACATAGAGTCCACTTCTAACTGTCAAAACATTTGGCAACAATATTTTAATTCTGATCACATGATTTGCACCAACTTTACCAAAAAGAGTGGAGGCGTCTGCCAGGTATGTCACATCTGAAGCAGACTAACTACTGAACGTTTAGTGATGAATAATAACTGTTGCTGACTGAGTGAAGTTTTTCTGTTGCCTGCTTTGTAGGGAGACTCTGGTGGACCACTTATCTGCAAGAAGAAGCTTCAAGGTGTAACAGCCTTCACCTCATCAGAGGACTGTAATGATCTCAGGTACCCCCACGTGTTCACTAAAGTCAGTTTCTTCATCCCCTGGATCAAGGAAACAATGAAAAAATAAAGGAATGTGCACCAAGAGTGATTTTTCAGGCATTAGAGTTTTAACATGGTTAATGTGAAACGTCCGTATGTTTGAATAAAAAAGAAGAAGTTTCCTGAATGACTGAGAGAAGTGAAACTGAAGCAATGTTGTGTTGGTAAAACAAACAAATCATTTCAGCGCTTTAACTGTAGTTTTGTCACAGCTGAACTGAGGTGAATTAAACTCGGTTCTCTTGTTAACGACTAAAAAATAAAGCTTGAAACATTTTTGGCCTCTCAGAATCTCTTTTTTCTAATTGTTTTTAAAATAAAATAAGTTCAACATTTCAGAGACTCTTGTCACGACTCTTTTTCCCCTTTGCTCTGCTCACCACACTTCAGATGGGGGAGCGTGCATGTGCGTCTTTGTGTCGTTTATATGTGTGTGTGCACGGCCGGGCCTGGTTCTGAGGCTGGCTGAGCCGGGGCCCTGCAGGGTGGGCCCTGTGGGGCGGGGACCTGGAGGCTGAATCAATGATTGATCTTCCCACAGAATAACAAAGAAGTATTAAAAGTGTTCATATGCACTGATTCAAAGGAAACATGGGACTGTCCTTTTATTTTCAGTTCACTTCTGCTGTACGATAACAGTACACTGAGGACTGTTCAAGCTGGATGGATAAAGTGCAGGATTACAATCGCTCCAAAATCAGCAGGTAATTATATTCACTGAGACTAAAGGCTGCATGGACCTGGGTGCTCTGAGGGAAAGCAGATTTGGGGTCAGACGTGCCAGATCCATCTGATGCTGTAGAAATAAAATAAGAGCTGTTTAGTAAACTGAAAATGAAAGAGGGGAAACACAAAACAACAGCATGCAGTATAGTAAACCTCATTCATTCCCTGATGAATGAATGAAAGGCACAACCCTGGAACATGACCGGGGGGCAGGGCAGACCCACAGGGGGAGTGACACACACCAGCTGTACTAGAACAGGATTCATGACTGATATAAAGAACAGAGCTACACAACAGCTCATACACTGTACGTGCTGGTAGAGGTAATGTCACAAGAACAAATATGTAGCAAGGCAATGAAATCTTTCATTGCCTTGCTACAATATGACTTTCAGCTTTGTTTATTTTTCTTTTTTGTTTTTAAATTAATTGATTTTTAATCTGTTGTGTTTTAAATATTATTTTCTTCTTTATACATTTTTCATCCACATTTTCACAGTTTTGTTCAGATTTTGCAGATTTTTCTTTTTCTGGCAGTTTTTACCAGCCGACCATTAAACATGTTAAAGCCTTTGAGTTTGTCAGCGCTAAAGAAGGTCAAAGGAAAAGAACAGGAAAACCTGGGATCACACCTCGGTTACGGAACAATTCAAAACTGGGAACTGAAACATGTGAAAGCAAACAGACAATAACACACAAACGAGAAACTAACAGTGTGGTTGGATAAATGAAAGAAGGTAAGGCGCTTCCAGGCCGGGACACACCAACACTAAAGTGAATGAAAACAAAACTGTGACACAAACAAAATGGAAAATAGATTTTTAAAAACACAAACCCTAACCAAAAACAAAGGTGTGATGAAGAGGGATGGATGGAAGAAGGTAGACGAACAAATTGAAGGACTCTGTGATTCCAGTGAGGACTGTCTGCAGTTTTTCCAACACTAAATCCAGAATCCTGGAGACAAAGGGCCTATTAGAGGACGCTGGGCCCTCGGGCCCTCAGGAAGTTGTTGTGGATGTTTATGACATATATATCTGTGTGCACCAGACATATACTCACATATACACTATGTTATCATATATACTCGTATACTCTCTCTATATATCTGCACTGGAGTGTTTATATAAATGGAATCACATTGATAAGCTTTTAAGCTGCATGTTTAAAATCCCAAGATCCTCATCTTTAGATCAAATATTATTCACAAGTATATTAGTGAAGTTTGTGCCACTTGTCGAATGAGCATATGTGATCAATACTGTCTGAAATGTAGTGATCAGGATCAATAAGTAACCTTTGACTGTATTATGACCAATGGTAACTAGTCCAAACAAAGGGTTAAATAAACTCGGCCATGCTGGGCTGGTGGTGAAGCAGCCATCTCTAACCCATAAAGTAAACAAACTTTGCCTGAGAGTGCACCTGGGACACTTTTTTCCCATCTCCAGTTGCCAAAACTGTGAAAAACCCTGCTTTAACGGTCATAGCAGCCCATAGATGAATTGTTTTCTCTTTGCTGTATGTTTGATATATGTAGTTTTCCGGAGTTCTGGTCATAAAACTGTCAAAAAAGACCCAATTAAAATGATTGATGTTGGGAACAGTGCTCAGAGAGTTATGGAGCAGTGCCAGAAGGTTATGTAACACAAGTGACGGAGATTTAATCAGAACAAAGTGCAAAATTGACAATTGATTGGGGCAAAGTGTTGACAAACATATTATATTGATAATTGGTGTTTATGTTGACATTTGTAGAGTTGAGAAAATACTTATTAGTTTAATTTTAATATGGAACAGGGAAAAAAGCAAGGAATGGAAAAATACCCAACATTAGGAGGAGGGTCAAGATGCCCCGGGCTGTTTGTGTGTCTGAGCTGTTTGTGCTTAAATGCTCTTCACCCCGGGGCTCACTTCGCTTTGCTTTTCTGCTATTATTTTGCTGTAAATGTACGTTTCTGCTGTTCATGCGGTTTTGTGCATTAAACTCGGTTACAAGAATTCTACTCTTTTCCACAGTCTCTTTTTGAATGCATTGAAAAAAGTTGGATCACCACATCATTGGTGGGATAAGGTTATCAGGATGGCTTCAAAATTTGTGACCACAAAGTCTGTTTCTGATTGTTCAGAGACATTCACACCAGTCGCCTGCTGGAGGTCGTTTTGCCGGGCTCTGGAATCTCCTCCTTGATCCTGAGATTGTGCTGAGAGACGCCGTAAGCCTGGGAATGGAACGTGTTGATGTGTCATCTTGGAGGAGTCGGACCACCCTCTGTAGGGTCCAGGTACCAGCAGTGACACTGACCCCAGCCAAAACTTGTGCATTTGGATCAGGTGCAGTGTTGAGGTTTGACCTGTGGATGGCGCCACACTGACACCGCCCGGAGGAAGAGGAGCAGTGTCGCTGCTGAAAGTGCTCATCATCTTCCTCCCACTGATGGGTAAAGGCTCTGTCTGTCTGTCTGTGGGTGTCATGTTCCTGGAGCATGCATGTTCACCCGCATCACTGAACTTTTCCTTAGAATCGAACTAATAACTGTTTGCAGAAAACGCCTCCAATTCCACGGAAACCACAAATACTCGTCACAATTTTATGGCTTTTTTGTGGAAATATATAATTTTCAAGTCATTTAAAGCTTTAAAGCTAAATTATTGAAAACAATATAGTTTACTAAAGAAATGACTGTTATATATATATATATATATATATATATATATATATATATATATATATATATATATATACATACACACACACACACACACACACACACACACACACACACACACACACACACATTATGCTCTGTATATTCATGTCCATCTCACATCACTGACATTTTTCTTTAGAAAAAACAAGCGAGCTTTGGAGAGAATAGAGTGGCACAAATGTGTGTGTAAGGTTCACAGTGAGACGTGTGATCACCTTTGTGTGCACTGTGGTTAATTTGGCCTTAACACACACTTTCCATTCGGTTATTTACCACCAACCCAGACGGCTTCCTTTAAAGCACATGCAGTCAACAGGCAGCCAATGAGACAAACCCTCAGGACCAATGTTCAGGGTCTCATAAAACCACAGACAGTATAAAATATATTGTGTTTATATATATTTATATATAATTGAAAATATGAATCTATGATACCTGGCAACTTGAACAACCACGGCAGAACAAGGCTAACGACCTCAGGCAGATTAACAACACTGCACTCCCAGACCCAGAAATCTGGGGCATGGAGTCTAATAGACTAAGTTTCATCATCCGAGTGACATACGATGTGCTACCTTCCCAATAAGCAGCTGTGGTTTGGAAAGGACCCATCCTGCCCCCTGTGTACAGTCCCAGCCACACTCAAGCACATCTTGGTTGGTTGTAGGACGAGCCTTACTCAGGGCAGATACACATGGAGACACAACCAGGTCCTCAGGTGTCTAGCCGAGAAAGTTGAGTGCAAATGAAAATCCATCATCGCTCAACCTTTCACGAACAAAGAGGAGCGTCAGTATCCATCAGCATTTGTGTTTTGTTAAAAAGGGCTGACATGACTTGTGCAGCTAAGGCAGTCAGCTAACCGCGAGACACACGCCCAGGACTGATCAACCCGTGGTGGGCCTGCCTCAACAGGGGTTTCAAAATCGTAGAAAGCCTAACACTAGAATTTTCACTCTTCTCCCCTCTGCTCCTCCCTTTTCTGGGAGGCAGAGGGGAGGTAGAGCGTACAGCAGGATCTGGTGGGGAGGTGTGGGATGCCAGATCAGGCGCCCCCCTTCCAGCTCGCCACGCTCCTATCTTGTCTCTTTTGTCTTACTTCTTGCTATCACCTTTTCTATCCCTTTGAAGAAGTGAGGCTCTTTAAATATGAAAGAGATAAGTATAAGTTTTGGGGTGAAATGATAAAATAAATTGTAGAAAACTAAACAGCAGAAAGAAAAAGAGAAATAACATTATAACATAAACCAGTGACACACTCCAGGGCCTGATCGACCCTGGCAGGGCCTCCTCGGATGAGGGTGTCTAGTGATAATGGCCAAAACACTCGATGAATCCAAGCTCCACTACTGACAATGTGTCCTAAAATTTTAATATTACAATCTAGACTAGATTCCTAATCCCTAAACCTAACCAAGGAAGGTAAAGAGAAACTAAAAAATGGCAGAACAGCTTGTGATAAAAGACCGAAACAGCCTGTGACACAACGATGTGTCCCGCTGGTAAAGTTTCCTCATAGCAGCAATCCCTCAAGACCTTCTCTATATGAAGCAATGCATCACCAGGGATCGTAACATTTAGTCCTTTTATTGAATTGTGTTTAGATATATTTATATACATAATTGAAAATATGAATTAATAATAATAAATGAATGATCCAGACTCTAATTCATCTTGAAAACAGAAATAATGTTCTGCTGGTAAATTATTGGAGGTGTGTGATGCACCACCACCTGTTACATGCAGCAGTGCAGACAAAGGTGTGATATCTGTGCAGAAACTTCTGACCACAAAGTTTCTGTTGTGGGAGGCTGGTTATAAAAAGAGACGTGTGGAGTGGGTGGGTCACTGCAAGCCTGGAGCGTCTGTCCCACCATGATCTGCTGCATCCTTTACGTCTTTCTGCAAATCTCCCTCACAGGTAAGAAGACTGACAGGATACTTTAGACGTGTGCTGAAATACAGTATCCCACTTCTTTAAAGGTCAAAATGAAGAATTTGAACCAATTTTCTGTGATCGCTGTTTTGATTTGACCTTTGTTCTCCTGTAAGGGGCTGCTGAGAGCGGCATAGTCGGTGGCAGGGAGGCAAAGCCCCACTCCAGACCGTACATGGTGTCAGTCCAGTATCGGGGAGTACATTCATGTGGAGGGATCCTTATTCAGAGGGACTTTGTTCTGACTGCAGCTCACTGCAAGTACGCTTTTTATATGGTCATGAAAATCAAGACAGGACAAGCACGTAACTGTTATTGAAAAAGTCAAAGGATGTTATTTCAGCTGCTGACTCCTGTTCTATCAGCAGTCACTGTGATAAAACTGTATCACAGCTGAACTGTTACACTGATAACATACATAAAGTTACATATAAATGAGTGGAAGCACAGGTGTTTGTGTAGGGTGATGGGCCACCACAGTTTTCCTGCGAGTCATTTTTCTAATGGCGTTGGAGCGCTGTAACACACTGATAAGACTGTATGGACCTTCATTTGTGTTGATATGATGATTCACACCATCTTCAAATGTATCAGTCTTTTAAAATCGATTCAGTTTTACTTCTTTCCCTTTTTGAACATTGTGCTTCTTGTTGTTCAGAAATGAGACCTGGGGTTCTTGCACCGTGGTGCTCGGAGCACACGACATCACCAAGAAAGAGAGAACTCAGCAACACATCGAAGTGGACGAGTATTACCCTCATCCAGGATTCACTGGGAAGTTAAACAATGACATCATGTTACTGAAGGTAAAACTGTCAAACTTCACGTCAAAGGAAATGTTTAAAGTGACCTGATTCCCTGTGCACTGGGTTCATGTGTTGAACTGATGCAGGAGCAACTTTCACTGATTCTCTTTGACAGTTGAAAAAGAACGCCACGCTGAATAAGTACGTGAGGACCATGGGACTGCCTAAGAAGAACGGGGAAACACCCGCCAACATTAAATGTGCTGTGGCCGGCTGGGGACTAACCAAAGCTAATGGATCTCGTTCAAATGTCCTAAAAGAAGCCACAGAGAAGATGCAGTTCAGCACTGAGTGCAAACACATTTGGCAAAAACACTTTAACTCTGGTCACATGATATGCACCAAGTTTACCAGACGGGATGGAGGTGTTTGCCAGGTAATGAAATAACAAAAGCAACCCAGCAGCTAATAACTCAAATACAGGTTTAGTTTTTTATTCATGACAAAAATGTGCAACCTTTACACAGATCGCTCAATCAAGTCTTTCTTTGTAGGGAGACTCTGGTGGACCACTTATCTGCAACAAAAAGCCTCAAGGTATAACAGCCTTCACCTGGGCAGAGGACTGTAATAATCCAAAGTACCCGCATGTCTTTACTAAAGTCAGTTCCTTCATCCCGTGGATCAAGCAAACAATGGAGGAGCAGAGGAATGGTGCATGAGTCAGAGGAGCAGTAAAGCATATGTTCTAAAAATGTGTGCTCTCATTTATGATGGTGTAATAAAAAGCTCAAAGCATGCCTCTTCATTCTGTCCTCAGCTTTTATAAACTTTTCTAGATTCACTTCCAGCGCGTGTCTGAGTGGGCGGGGTCTGATCACAGGTCTCAGTCATAGTGCAAACTTTTGAAGTTGAACCGTTTCCTGTCTGTGAAGCCAGTCATCTGCAGAGAAAGTGGGAACCAGTTCACCTTCAACCTTTTACCAAAACTGTTACGACTCTGACTGGACAGAAATAAAGAGAAAACAAACTGACCTGACTGGGATCTCTGGTGAAATATCTTTTCTCTATTACCTGTTGAAAGGTTTAATATGTGTTAGAACACACGTACACGTCAAGAGAAAAAACTCCCATTAATGTGAGACATTTATCCTCCAGGTCTATGATTCAAAATAAACGTGAAACCCAAATGATGTTTGTCCCTATTTGACAGCTTCTGTGCTCTCGATAAATCCACACGTGTAACTACAGCACAAAGACGGAGGTGGACACACGCGTGTGACGCCACGTCCACACTAATGCATTTTCGTTTGAAAACGCAACCTTGTCTCTCCGTTTTGGCCTCCCGTCCACACTGAGACGGCGTTTTTGCTGATGGAAAACGCAGCGTTTTGAAAACGCTCTCAAAAACGAATACATTTGGAAACGGTGCTTTCGCGTCACAGTGTGGACAGCAAAAACGGAGACTTTCTAAACTGATGACGCATGTTAGTGATGTGATGCAGTCATGTGACCAATTAAACAAAGATAGTGGAGGGCATTATACAGCAGTTGTTTTGTTTGACAGCCGTATTAAAGATGAATATCAGTCTGTACATGCTCCAGAGAGCTTTTCTTCAAATTCTTTAATTCTCACTCGTTTTTGCAACTTTGTACTTTTGTGTTACTCGCAGCAACAACTCCACCTCATCGTTAGTCCATTTAAAAAACTCGCTGCTTTTCCTCGACATTTTGCCGCGACGTTTCAAAGAGCCGAAACGTTCTCAAATCTATCCGGGCTAGTGTGGACGTAGCCTGAGTCACGACCTGCCTGACAGACCGCAGTGACACAGGTCACAGCTCTCACCTTGTCAAAGAACCTGCTGAGTTTCACAGCGTTTGAGGTGCCTGCAGCCAGGTATCTGGGGTTGGTGCAGTCCTGGGAAAACAACACAACACCAAAAGTGTTCAGCTCTCGCAGTGAAACTGACCACAGCAGCTTCTACATGTTTTATTTTAGGCTGGAGGACCAGACACAGGACAGAGAGGAGCTTACTGATGCTGTGATGTTTATGATACATGTGTGTTGTTTTTATTGTTGTGAACTAGAATTTTTTTTGCATATTACTGACTGAAAAACGTACGTGGTGTTTAAGTGTGAGAATCGCCGCTTTATTTTCATCATTAGTCTAGTTTTCTTTTTTATGAGTGTTAAACATGAGAAGACATTGTGCTTTATGTGAGAGATAAACCAATGAATGAAACTGATTCATTGGTTTAAAGGAGCTGAAGCTGAGAGCTCGTAGAGCAGAAAAAGTCGACTTACGAGATTGATTTCTTCTGCATTGAAGTCTTCAGACAAGAAAGCCGTCCGAGTGAGAACTTCACTGCGCTTGTTTTCTGGAATTTGGTCAAACTTGGTCCCGATCAACAGCAAAGGCACCGGATTCTCTGCAAACTGCTCTCTGTCATAGTCACTGCAGTCAAATATCAAAGCTTCCACATTAGCCATGTTTTCTGTTAATTATTCTTAATGAAGACGGGCGATGTCAAACACACAGATCTGCTCACCCGTTTGAGACGATGACTCCAGTTGGAGAGGAATCCTTATTCAAAGCTTCCAGTGACCAACGGTACAGATTCTGAGAGGACTTCTTATTGGTCAGATCGTGGACCAATATAATTCCTAAAAGAACCCAAACATGACAGAGCATGTCTCAATAACACGTCACTGATGAAATCAATGCTTTCAGATCTGTCTATAAGTGTTTACCGTTAACCGAGTTGTAGAAGACTGCTCTCGTGCTTTTGACGCTGCTGGCGCTGCCAACGGATCCTCCAACATCCCAGAGTTCAATGTAGAAGGTTTTCTCCTCTGGGGTTCCCTCCTTATAGTCTTGAACCTGGAGTAGAATAATTATTTCAATATCAATTCTTCGTCTTCTTTCAACTGCTCCCTCTAGGGGGCGCCACAGTAGCTCATCTGGCTCCATCTCACTCTTACCTCTCTGCACATGCCTAAACCATCCCAGCCTCGTCCCTCTGATGGACTCATTTCTAAACCTGTCCATCCTGGTCACTCCCACCGAACACCTGAACACCTTCACCTCTACCTCCTATCTTTTTGTCAGTCACCAAACTATACATCATAGCAGGACTCATTACCTGCTGTCAGAAGTAGTAAAATATTATGCTGCTATTATTTGCTGCTATTTTTTATGATCATTATTACTATTCCATTAATTATTAATATTGATATTGCATTTAGATGTTTAAACATATTGGCACCCAATTAAGCTTTTATTACAGGTCCAGTAAGAACCACTTTAAACTGTTGAGGTGAATCTATAATTTTAAAGGCTTTTGAATGTTTTTATATTCTTACACTGAAGTCCAGACTTCAGTGGGTGAGAGACTGAGTTGCAGGCTGACAGGAAACGCCATGCTTTGCAAAAGTGAAACTGAAAGCAGAGTCTAAGTGCAAGCTAAGAGCACGTTATTTTATTATGCATTTATATCTTTGATTAAGCTTTGATTAAGCTTTAAGTACTTGTATTAGATTGAAACGTTTGTTTTATATATTTTACATATAAGTCAAGATTATTACACACATACACACACATACAGGCACATATAGTTAGAGAGGTCAAATAAGGTGCAGAGCGAGGGCAACACCTGCACACCCAGACATGTACACAGCACATACACACACAGTAGTAGACTCATTTAGTAGGTAAGAAGTTAAGATGTGTTTTGCTGTAACTGCAAAGTTTGGGTGCGTACGTGTTAGTCTGTTCCAGAAAGTACACCAGATGTCCCAGAGACAAGCGACACCGAAGGCGAGCTGAGGGGAAGCACCTGGGTTCGAGCCGAAGACAATGTTCTTTTAAACTGTGTCAAAAGTTAACTGAACGTTTGTGGTTTTGGATTGACGTATGCTGTACTGGATCTGCCTGGCAACAGAAGAGGGGCTGTACTATTTCACCCCTATAAAGTCTTTGTTCTGACTATTGTAAGACAGTTCAACACTGAATTTGTACAGTGTTGGCTCCACGCTGCGTGTATTCATTAAAATGTCGTCTAACCTCTCACTCTTGCTGCTATCCTTCTGTCACAGATCACCCCTGACACCCTGGATCCCCTGGTATTTAAACCCATCCACCTGTTCCTTTCAGCTTCACTGTTACACCTGTCTCCCTCTCGTTAGTGTGTTCTGTCGTGTTTTATAAGAGTTTAAAATAAAAGGCCAGCAGGAAGTCTTACCAAAATTAGGACTATGTAAAGTAGAAGATGCTGGACCTGCTTACCCGCACATCTACAGAGCAGCCAACAGTCCACGATGGATTTCCCAAAACTTGATTCTGACATAGCAGATGGACCAAGGAAGACTTGCCAACCCCTGCAAAGAGCACAAAATGATACTGGATAAAAGGAGCTGATGCAAAGCACAGCAGTGACTGCAGGGTTAAACATTTTTGTGTGGCTGATCGATATCAATGGATTTAAATTATGAATAGACTCTACAGCTGCTGCTGACTGGAAGACAACTGAACTCCACCGAAACATCGAGTCAGTTTACGACAGACTCGACTTCCAGCAGAGCACATCTCCGGAACAACATCAGTAAGTATCTGTAATGATCTGTAGGGTGTCGCTCTCTGATTCGGCAAAACGTGTTTCTGTGAAATTTAAACTCTTGATGTGGAATCGTTTCATACCCAAACACTCTTCTTACATCCACCTGCCGCAAAGTGACCGATGTAAAAATGACGGATGTACCTTTATTGTGAAAATTACCCGTGAGGTTAGACATGACAGGTGTGTTACGTGATGTTTATCCGTAGCTTTAACTACCACAGCAGCAAACTGACCACAGCGTCGGTCTCCTACTTAAAGATTAAGAGTTTTATAAGTGAGCGAGTTCCGTTCAGAATAAGCAAATGTCCTTATAAATAAGAGCAGATGACAGTAGTAAAGGTTTTGCTTGTGAAAATAGTTCATAACTCACCGGAATCTCCCAAAACCAACACTTTTACCCTGTCAAGAGAGGCCATTTTTTGACAGGCGCGATCAGGAAGTAAACAGTGTTCTTAAAACCACGCCCCATGAAAACAAAGCCAGGCTATTCGCCAGTATGCCCGTCACTCAAGCTTCTTTGCTTCTATGGGCTAGTTAGTGCAGTTCAGTGCAGTTTAGTGCAGCCGGGCCAACATTTCAGTTGGCCCGGGTTTATTTTTCATTTCCGGGGTCATCGTCTCAAAATAAGAAGTGAAGCATGTTGGCTAACCCAGCAGCTAAAGGACTGTGAGGTGCGTTTGTGTTCAGTGAGTTTTAGCGGTGTTTTTGTGAGTTAACGTCGGTGTGTGTGACTCTGAGATGACTGTTGGCACATAAACAATAACCGGTAAGGGTCGCGTTAACGCCTACCGGGTTTCTGCAGGCGAACTCAGTGTTAGCGCTTAATTTAAATAAAAGTAACTTTATCGAGCTTTTATTAAAGATAAAGTGTGGAATAAAAAGATGACTGGTAAAACGATTAACACGCCGGCTTTCTATTGTAGTATATTACATTAAAATGTACAATAATGACAAACAATTATGTTTTAGTCTTTGTATGGATCCACTAACCTAAGCTAAGCTAAGCTACGCTAAGCTGTGATTGATGATTTGACATATCTATAACGGGGCCGGGATTTTTCTCCTACTGGGTTAATGTGGTCTAGTATACCTTACACTTCCCTCTTAAATTTAAAGTTTTATACTTGAATAACTCTTCTGGCCCTGCTCCTCATCCCTGCCTTCCTGATGTTCTCCCCTGCTGTCGCACTCTGCCCTGCAGCTCTTTCTCTCCAGACCCAAAGATGATTGAACCAGAGGTACTGACCGAGGTCCCCGCAGCTCTGAAGCGGCTGGCCAAGCAGGTCGTGAGGGGTTTTTATGGTCTGGAGCATGCTTTGGCGCTGGATGTGCTGATCCGTAACCCATGTGTGCGTGAGGAGGACATGCTGGAGCTGCTCAAGTATGACCGCAAACAGCTGCGCTCAGTACTCAATACCCTAAAAGCAGACAAGTTTGTGAAGTGCCGCATGAGAGTGGAGACGGCGCCCGATGGCAAGACAACGAGACACAACTACTACTTCATTAATTACAGGTTTAAATCTCTGCTTTGTGTGTGTGTGTGTGCGCGCGCAGATGATGGACACTTTAGACTCAGTCGTCTTATTTCTTTCTTACATCTTTTTAGGGTACTGGTCAATGTGGTCAAGTATAAACTGGATCACATGCGACGACGCATTGAAACAGATGAGCGAGACTCCACCAACCGTGCTTCCTTCCGGTGTCCCTGCTGCTTCTCCACCTTCACCGACCTCGAGGCCAACCAACTCTTTGACCCTATGACAGGTAAACGTGCAGACCAGTGCTGGTATACTGTAATATTCAACACGCTTGGATTTTTGAAAGCATTTTGGCAGTTTTACAGGAATTTAGTCCAGCTTTTATGGGATGAATAATTAATTAGAAGCTTCTTTACCGAGGGTGGAGAGAGTTCATATATATTTAAATAGCATGCTGTGTGCACAGAGAAACTTGTCATTTTCTGAGTATTTGGTGCAGGTGGACGGCTCAAATCGGTGAGCGTGGTGCCTAAGCGTTGGCTCTTTCCCGTAGGGCTTCACTGAGTCTTGAACCCTTTGGTTTGGAGCAAGGCCCCACATATTTCTGCTCCTCAGTAGTTTGATTTTAAAACCAAGCATAAAGTAACTGAACTCGACGTGCAGTGTCAGTGGGAGGGAGGAGGACACTCTCTTTTCTTAAATCAATAGATGCAGAACTTTCTCCCCCTGTGGACGTGTTTGCTCACTTAGCCCCTCTGTGATTATCCTAACTTGGTAAATCTGGCTCTCAGTTTATCTGGAATATGTTTGGAGATATAATATGTAGGTCTGGAAAGGCGAGGCAGGCGCCCACATCTGGCAGTGATTCACATTGGATGTATAGAAATGAGTGTGTCAAAGTTAAATGAAGACTTCAGTATTTCATTGATGCAAGGATCACTTTTTGTGACCTAATGTTTTGTTTTTTGTTTGCACTTCCATTATGTTGTGTGCTCCTCAGTTCACCTCTAGATGGCAGTAACAGCACATACCAGGATACATTTAATGACAGGACGCACAATTCCTCATAATGGAAGTATAGTGTGAACAAACAGAGGATCGTGTACGTTATAGTGATAGAAGCATGATTTTTGTTCATTGTTCATTTAATGTCAAGTTACTTCTAAAGCTGTGTGGCAGGAATGCAAGTGTGTGTGCGTGCGTGTGTGCGTGCGTGCGTGCGTGCGTGCGTGCGTGCGTGCGTGCGTGCGTGCGTGCGTGCGTGCGTGCGTGCGCTTTGTTACCAGCGCTACGTGGACATGCAATGACTCTGTCAATGAAGCTAATGACGTGTACGTGGCCTTGTATAAGCTACAAGTCGTACGCTAACATTGTGCCATGTTAAAGTTCACTTTAAATGTCTGTTATTTAAATAAGGATGAGTCATAAGCCTTACACATACTTACATGTGCTGCATAATGATGTGCTCTGAATGACACACACCAAACGTAGGTGACCATGAAACAGTTTGTGCACTTAAAAAACCCTGAATTTTCAGTTTTACATCAAATTTAAGTAGTTGGTAATCAATGACTTACAGTGGCCATGATGATGCCAATACGCGCCCTTACCAAACATTTGCTGTCTCCCTGCAGTCACAGTGGAGCCACTCTCACTTTGCTGTTCGAGCTCGGTGCAGATATCCAGCAGGATTTTATTTCCCCGCTGAGATCTGATGTTTTAAAGTGCTCCTTCCTTTCTGAGCAGTGCACATTGGGGCGATCGTGGCTCAAGAGTTAAGAGTTCGCCTAGTAATCGGAAGGTTGCCAGTTCGAGCCCTGGCTTGGACAGTCTCGGTCGTTGTGTCCTTGGGCAAGACACTTCACCCGTTGCCTACTGGTGGTGGTCAGAGGGACCGGTGGCGCCAGTGTCCGGCAGCCTCGCCTCTGTCAGTGCGCCCCAGGGCAGCTGTGGCTACAACGTAGCTTGCCATCACCAGTGTGTGAATGTGTGTGTGAATGGGTGGATGACTGGATATGTAAAGCGCTTTGGGGTCCTTAGGGACTAGTAAGGCGCTATATAAATACAGGCCATTTACATTACTGTATTACACAGGATGCAATGCATTTTGGGAAAATGGCATCTCTTTGAATTTGGTTTTAGAGAATTTGAAGCAACATCCCCAGAACTGATGATCACTGAAATGGGTTGTATGTGTGTTTGCTAAAATCCATCCTTGTCAGGTGGAGCCTATCCCAGCTGTCATAGGGCGAGACGCGGGGTAGCCCCGGACAGGTCGCCAGTCTGTCGCAGGGCCAAAATGTGCATTAAAAATCCTGATTTGCATTAGAAACATTGTCCAGAAAACTACTGTGCTCTGTGCGCTCTCTGCAAAGGTTTTTATTTGTTTGTGAGCTGTTTTCATTCAGAAACTGCGTCAGCTTTAAACTGTGACAGACTGAGGCACCACGCTGACTGCCTGCCAGGGTCAGGGCTGATTGCCAGCCATCCGACTCTGCTTCTAGGAGTCACACAGGAGTTGTCAACAAATCATTAAAGATGGTTTCTTATTTGTTTTCAGTGAATAATTCTGTCCAGTACTTACATGCGGTTTACTGGGATAAATACATGTTGTAAATAGTTGATGTTGTTGGTTGTCAGGTTGATTCACTGTAGAATCACAATGTTAAAATGTGGGTGTGTTTAAATGATGGAGCTCTAAGAAAAGACACAAATGGGAGAGAATAGATGTGCAGTCTCGTCACTCTGGATAAATAAGCCATCAGTATGTTTGTGATGACACGCTTCACGGTTCCTCTGCAGCGCTTCCTGTCTCCGCTGCTTCGCCTCGGTCAGGGTTCAGCCTTCAGGTACCTGCAGCTCTGCTGGTAGTTTGATGGGCTGGTTTTGTCGGGCCAGCAACACTCAGCATAACCTCACGAGGATCGGACACGACACTGCTGGTCTTCCAGCTCATTCTGACCCACAAAGGAGAGCCGAAGCCCTGCAGCTCTGAGTTTTCACAGCGCGCCGCGTGAATGTTGTAACACATGATCTTTTTTTCACTCATTCCACCTGACGTGCTCATTCCTCACCTGCGGCCAACATGTTTTCCACCTTTGTACAGAAAAAGCAGAATATCTAAGGTTGAGCTAAATCCAGTTGTTTCAGTACTGAGCCAGAGACCAGTGCCAGACCATTATGAATAAACATATTCATCATATTTATGTGATTTACTTTGTAATGATTTTTTCCAGTAATCTCAGCTTGGTGCCGCTTAGCACAGATCGAGGATAAATAAGATCTTAATGAGGTATTTACCACTTTAATCTTAAATGCACAAATAACATTTTGTACATTAATGAAACGCTGTTGCCTTTCAGTTGTTGACCAGCCTCAGCTGTAACTGTTCACTTCATTTGCATTAATCTGGAGGTGCTTTAGTTGTAATAGTAGTTTTCAGAGTCTGTGGGGTTTTGTCCTCTCATACACATAAACATAAAGTAGGCGTGAGCTCTGTGCTGCTGCTGGAACGGCTCCCGTTACTGAAACTGAAATCAGCCAGAGAAGCAGATGGTCGAAGCTTGCCCTTCTCTTAATGGTAGGAAGCAAGTGTGGTGTGCACAGCATACAGTTTCCCCAAGCCCTCGCAGACGTTTACTGTTTAATATAAGAGTCTCTGTCAGCCCTCTTATTCCTGTTGTGTCGACACAACCACGCCCAGACTCCATGAAGACCAAGCCTGACCCCGATTGGTTATAAATCACCAAAATCAGAGCATAAATGGCACCAATGGCAACCAGCAGGTTCACTTCCTGTGATATCTCAGCTGGTATGTAAAGTAGTTGAAGCCTAAACTTCTCTGCTGGCTGGTATTACAGGCTTCGGTCCATGCAGCGCCCTGTAGGCAGGTCTGTAATAATTGTTTTTCACCTGCAGGTACATTTCGCTGTACCTTCTGCCAGACGGAGGTAGAAGAGGATGAGTCCGTCTGTCCTGACGCCAGGACGCTCGTGGCGCGCTTCAACGAGCAGATCGAGCCCATTTACGTGCTGCTCCGTGAAACTGAGGACGTGAACTTGTCCCATGAACTGCTGGAGCCTGAGCCTTCTGAGATTCCTGCTCTCAAACAGAGGTCAGTCTGCCGAGCCTCGCAGCGTAGCACTCGTCCTAACAGCTCACCGCAGTTGGCGGTTAACACTGTGGCTCTCTGTTGTCTGTAGCCACAGGAGGAACCCGAAACGAGTAAACTGGACACATTTTTCAGACTTAATCATATTAACTTAGCTGTAAATATTATTCGCTGACTCTTTCCTCCAGCCGAGAACGTGCTGCGGCATCAGGAGCCAACGCAGCGAGCGGCCCGCACCGTGAAGCCTGGTCGAGCAAAGGATCGACTTACGCTGATCTGTACACCCAGAACGTGGTCATCAACATGGACCAGGAGGAGCAGCAGAAACAGGCTGGCGATAGCAAGGCGCCAAAGGAGAGGCCGGTGTGGCTGACTCAGAGCACCGTACAGGGCGCTTACAAGGAGCCGGACGTCCTCAAGAACCGTAAGTACAGCGCTGTCACTGCAGCCGCTCTCAGCTACAGCTGAGGCTGATCAACAACGAGTCTGTAACATTTCTGTGATGGTTGTGTTTCATTTGTAGCTCAGTCATTATATTCAGACACACTAAACATAAACAGATACTGTTTAGACCGGGAGTGTCCAACTCCAGGCCTCGAGGGCCGGTGTCCTGCAGGTTTTAGATGTGTCCTAGATCCAGCTGATTTAATGGCTAAATGACCTCCTCAACATGTCTTGTAGTTCTCCAGAGGCCTGG
Source organism: Pelmatolapia mariae (assembly GCF_036321145.2). Classification (NCBI taxonomy): domain Eukaryota; kingdom Metazoa; phylum Chordata; class Actinopteri; order Cichliformes; family Cichlidae; genus Pelmatolapia; species Pelmatolapia mariae. The sequence goes on from NC_086241.1 coordinate 1,237,853, forward strand.
TAATGAACTAATCATGTGATTCAGGTGTGCTGACCCAGGGTGAGATCCTGCAGGACACCGGCCCTTGAGGCCTGGAGTTCGACACCCCTGGTTTAGACTGTTTGTGGTGTGTTTTTTCAGTAGGGAGGTTGCGGAGTGCCCTCTGGTGGACAAACTGCAGCATGCATCATATGGATGAAGGGTGTTTCTGTCATTGATTGGCTGTTATAAATGTAAATCAGCTGATATGGTCCCACTGACACTCTCTGATATGTCCTGATAATCGTTCTCATCTTTGTCTCTCGTGTAGAGTTTGTTAAAAAGATCAAATTTAAACGTCTTCACTAAATACAATAACATTTGAAAATGGACTCACAGAGTGGGATGAAAAACGTCTCCAGAATGTGCAGCTTGTTATTGAAGATGAATGAATTTAATAGTACTCTAAAGCACTGCAATCTCCGACTCTGTGAATTAGTTTAAGTTTAATTCAGCGTGAATTTCCTCCCAGACTCGGCGGCTGTTTATGTGATCGTTAATCATGAATGATGTTTCTCGTCTTCAGAGGGTTTGGTTTTTCAGGAGCGGGTAGCTTGGATACTGCATGGACTGCAGAGAGCGCCGTTTTTGTGCTTTTCATCTCAGTCGGTGCTCAGTCTGTAGCTGAAACAGGTTATTACAGGTCAGCCAGGTTACCTCCATCTGTCAGAGCAGCCCTTCAACAAGTTTTCTTCTAATGACATTGGATCTTTACCCAAGGGCATGCAGCAATCAGACCTGGCCAGAGTACCACTGAGCCATAATTGCTTAATTGGAATAATCAGGGCTTGATTAGTGAGTGGCTGAGGCAGGATCACTCATAATAGAATCCATTCTTATGGAAATTACAAATTAGACATGTGGGTTGTGTTTTTGTCACAGGTGTGTCTCTGCATCCCTCTGAGTGTTTCATGGTTCATCTGCCTGCAGATTTTACCCTGTGCTTAAATCCTGAGCATGCATCAAGCTGTAAACGACTAAAGATGACACGCCGTGTGTTTCATGAACTGGTTTACTGAAACAACTGAAATACAACTTATTAATTTGAACGTGTAAAGAAAAACCCAAATTCTGATACGATGCATCAAAAAACAGAAGATGTGGAGCTTCTTTGTCCTCAGCTGCTGAGAGGGAACGAGCGCGTCTGTAGTTCCTGAGTCTTCTGTGCTTGCTGGTGGGGATGTGCAGTAGATGTGGACCACCTTGGCTGTACTGATGATTTCAGTCAACCAAGCGTGCAGCGCTTCAGCTGGTGAAGGTGAAAACTGAACACTGGTGTCGGAGGCTGTGCACCTGTGGGTGCAGGCTCTAAAGATGGAGCAGCTCTTTCAGCCCACGCTCACTGGCTGACGTCACCCGCTCTGCCTGCTTTGACATCAGCGGGGATGTGGCACCTGCTACATCTACATAAAGTCAGGCTGGGCTCGAGCTCGCGCGCCAAAACTGAAACGGTGCGCTATCGTTCGTTAGAGAGCTCTGAGGGCTTCCCTGGGGGCAACTGCCCACTGTGGACCTGCCAGGCTTTTAGCATTGTGCCAGTTGAAACGCTAAGATGACGTAATAGCCAGGTGGTGGTTGGCATAGCAACTGCAGTTTAATGTCCACCCACTTTGAAGTTATCATGCTGGATGTGTGGCAGAGACGGGAGTTGTGTCAGTGCAGCTGACTGCACACGCTGGAAATGTGCACTGCTAATTTCAGAGGCTTGTCTGAGCTTCTTTCAGCAAGTTGGGAGGAAGTAGAAGAAGAAATTACCACTCGTGATTTCCCGCGTCTCTTATAGGCTCCGCTGATCCTCAGCCAATGTTTCTGTTCATCTAGTTTCCCATCTGTCTAGACCAATCACAGAGCACGTACCTACCCTGGAACAGGTATCGATAAAGACCTATGAAACATGTTTCTAAGAACTTACTCACTCACTCTGAAGCCAACATATTTCTTTTAAAACAGATTAATGTGGCTATCGGTCGTTCTTGGAGATCTCATGTTTATATGTTGCAGCTGTTTGTCCCAGGCCACGCCTTTTTTTTTTGCTTTGCTGTGATGAAACATGGCAGTAGGACTGGGCGATATATCGAGTTTTTTTTAAAATATCGATATATTTTCATACGAGATATAATATGTGACAATATCATTTATACCGATGTTACGTTATAATTATACTTGTGGAGCCGCAAGTTTGCCTCTCTTTCGTCCACTTTTGTCTCTACGCAACGTTACTCGGCCTCGCCTTTCCTTCACTGAACACAACTCCCCCTCCCCCATCGCTTCACCTGCAGGCAACAACAAGATGGACACGGCAAATCTCCGTTAAGGAGTTACCGCGGATCGCCCCGTGCGTGGGGCTGGACGGCGTCAACGTGTTAGCGAGCTAAGCGCGCTAATGAGCTAACCGCGCTAACGACATGCAGCCCACAGGGGCTGCGTGACCTAAAATCCTTTCATTTTCTCAAAAATCGACAGTGCGCCTTATGTATGAATTCTGGTTGTGTTTACTGACCGCGAACCGATTTTATGTGGAACACGGCGCTCAGCAATCTGTCAAAAAATGTTTTAGTACGACTTTGGTAAGCTACGGAGCTGCACCGCTTGATGGATTGTCGGAGCATTACGGCTACCGTAGTCTGGAGCCTCGCGGAGTAATACGTACTGTGCTTCAACGTAATATTACCGTATTGTGTGTGTATAAGAACCATAAATGGCACTTGTAAGAGACACGGTTACAAAGAGGATTTCAAACTCCAGGCTGTCAGTCACGCAGTAGAACTTGGGAACAGAGCAGCTGTGAAATCTGTCTCTTTGTTATTATGCTCAGCGTCTGTTAGTTTACATTTTGACTGCACAATTGTGAGCTTTTTGTTATGCACAAAAACAGCATTGTTTTCTTTATGGAGGATTATTATTTAATAAATGATGATAATTTATTTTTGAGTAATTTCTTCATGTACATCTGCGCTGTATGTTAATAAAAGTGCCTGTGTGACATCTGGGACACAGCTGTGACTAAGAACTCTCTTTTTGTTCTTACCTTATGGCTTTAAAAAAAAATATCGAGATATGAATTTTGGGTCATATCGCCCAGCTCTACATGGCAGCACTGAATGTCTGCCAAGAAACAGTAAACTTCCAAAGACATGAAACTGTGCAGGTGCTATCTCATCCAGCCTACGCTCCAGTGAGATGTCCTGGATTGGTTAGAAGTTGCATCATGTGATCAGATGATAAATCTCCACTCGATCCCATGGTTACCTTACCATGGATGCAGAATAAGTAACAGGGTTGAAGAGCAGAGCTGTGTTGAAGTTGTGAGTTAAGCTAAAAATGAGAATGTGATCTAATCTTAATGTGGTTTTCACAGGTGGTGACGTACCTGGAGCCCAGGATGGAGCACCCGGTCCTGGCACCGGTCAGGTAGATGAAAACGAGGAAGTGATGCGCGCACTGCTAATCCACGAGAAGAGGAGTGGTGCAGGCGCCGGTCCAGGTGGAGCAAGCGCCGCTGCGAGGGCTCTCACCTCTGCCTCTGCCAACGCCAGTGACTCAGACAGCGACACCAGCGAGTCGGACGATGACTCGCCCCCGGGTCCTCCTCCTGCCGCGGCCGCGCAGCATCGGGGCGAAGAGGAGGATGATGAGGACGACGATGAATTTGAGGAAGTGGGCGATGAGCCGACAGTGATGGTGGGAGGCCGGCCCTTCTCGTACAGAGAGGTGAGCCAGAGGCCAGAGCTGGTGGAGCAGATGTCTGCACAGGAGAAGGAGGCCTACATCGAGATGGGCCAGAACCTGTACCAGGACATGTTCTTCTGAACCAGTCGGTCACAGCGTGGGTTCACTCTGCTGTGTCGCTGCTGTGTCAGTGGGTACATCTGTGCACACAGCTCGTTTTAAACATGCTGCTCAACAAGTATTCAGCCTGCTTCAGCGTCCTTCCTTCCATTAATGAGGACGTACTCTGACAGTGTTGCCCCCCCCCGCCCCCCGTGTAGTGTTCTGTCCCAAGTATTTTTAAATGCACCACCCTACAACCCTAGAAGGAGCTGCCTAGCTGCACAGTGCCAACTGTTTTGTCTTTAGTTTAAATCTTGTTGCCTGTTTCTCTTATGTCCCGTTTAAATGTGTCAGGTGTTTTACTCAGTAAATTTCAGCGCTCAGTTTCGTGTCGTGGACGGGAAAAATAGATTTCTACAAACAAGCGTATGCAGCAGTGAGCTTGGAAAACTTAGAGGTGTGAGTGCTGGAGCTGCACACACACTGATGGAGAACTGAAGAACCTGTGAGGACGAAGCAGCTGGCTTTACATTCTGTGATTTATTTTTTATTATTTTTTTTTTTTAGTTAACAGACGGGACGTTTAAAAACTGATCTCAGCCAGACGGAGCATGTGGCTAACAGCGAAACATTTGTTCTTTGGAGCAGTCTGTAATAAAAAGATACTGTGGTGAAGGAGGAGAGTCTTTATACCATAAACATACTTTTTGACCATCTCTGACATGTTGTTCCTGTGTACTGTCACCAGGGGCAGTGTCATCACTGTGGTGTTTCTCAACTTTAAGTCTTTAGGCTCAGTGCTTCGAGCTCTGAGCATTTCACGTGTCATATGTTTCTGTTTTACACAAAATGATCCCTGTGAGTGTCACCTACTCCAGCCAGTGACCGTGTCAGATGACAAAACTTTTTAAAAAATCTGTAAAGGTCATAAAACTCGAACGGCAAACTGCAAAAGTGCCACAAAGAAAAGCGATTAACAATCTTCTGCAGTATTAATCTTGGGTTTTACATGTTCCAGGTTGTTACTGTTGCAGAGGCTAAAAACGAGAAGTGGGAGTTGGTTTGTCGACAGAGGAGAGGAAACGTTTTATTTGATTTATTCTGTGTTGTCGTAGCTGCAGTTTCAGCAGAGTAGCAGAGGCTCAGCAGCAGGTAAGAATAAAGCTTCTTCATCGCCAAGTGGAAACGTGCACGTTCAGTGACGAGGACACGTGCAGTTTGCACACCTGTCACTCTACCTGGGCTTCAGTGGTTTTAATAAAGTATGACTTTGTAAGTTTACCCATGTAAAACCTGTTCCTGTGTCATGTGATCTGGTTTTCATCTAAAACATAATGTAAATTAGAAGAACGTGGCACTTCCAGCTGATTTTAAACCAAGACTCTGAACATAAGCTGCTCCTGTTCGGGCTGCGTTCAGCATCAGTTACCACGGTGATGTAGCAAGACAGCCGCTTTCATGAAAATTAAATCATCTGACCCGGCAATTGTGCTCTGTGTACCAGGTTAGAAATGTAAATTTAGCCTAAAATCTGAGTTTTCATTGCAGTGGTGGTGGGTTTTGATCGCCATGGTAACATGTTGAAAACATAATGTGGAAGTGAACCATTCCCACAGATTCCTGTACGTACAGGGTCCTGAGTGTTGTACACGTGTAACCTGTGCAGCCGGCACAGACCGAGCACAAAGACATCACTGAGTTTCCTGGCCTTCTTTTAAATATAGTGCTCTATCACCAGTCTCTGTCTGGTTGGAGCAGGCGGTGCTCACTTGATCCATTTTGTGGGGAAGAAGACTCGAATGATGCATAAAATACCTTTTAAGGGCGCTGAGAAGCCCGTTCTCTCTGAATGGGCTTTTAGGTTTTGTTAAACCAGCTAATGCAAAGAAAGCCTGCCTATGCTGAACTTCACAGTACTGTGGAGAGGACAGAAGTCATCATGGACAAAAACAGTGAAGTGAGTGTTTAAAAAGATGTCTGCGTACCCATAATCCTTCATCAATGCAAACGCAGCACCATTGATTTCACACAAGAGTTTGTAGGTTTTACATTTTAGTCCAGATTTCTGTGCAAACGTTTCAGTCACGAGCTGTTCAGAATATAAACCCCTTTGTCTTCACCACAGGGGGCAGCACTGAGTCCCAGTAGCCCAGAATGATTTGCAGAGATCGCACATGTGTGTGTGTGTATATGGCAGGGGTGTCCAACTCCAGGCCTCCAGGGCCGGTGTCCTGCAGGTTTTAGATGTGTCCTTGATCCAACACAGCTGATTTAAATGTCTAAATGACCTCCTCAACATGTCTGGAAGTTCTCCAGAGGCCTGGGAATAACTAATCATGTGATTCAGGTGTGTTGACCCAGGGTGAGATCTAAAACCTGCAGGACACCGGCTCTCGAGGCCTGGAGTTGGACACCCCTGATATATGGGAACAAACTGCATACCCACACCCTTTCTTTCTGATATAATTTCTTACATAATGACTTTGATATTTTACAAACAAAGCACCGCTGTTTGACAAATCTGCCTGTTTACTGAAGCACATTCCGTCAGGACATTGTCACAGCAATCGAGTCGAGCAAGTAAATAAAAGTAAGCTTCAGGAGACGCCACTGTGGTCAAATCTTTCCTGCTGTCGGCTCATATCCAGGTCACATTAATTATTGATGCGTTACCTGCCGAATAAACACAGCGAGTACAGCAGGGTGTAGGCTGCAGTCTGAATAAAGATACCCTAGGCAGCATTGTGGTTAGCACTGTTGCCTGCGTTCACCTCCACCGTTTGCATGTTTGCACAGGTTCTCTCCGAGTTTCAGTCCAAATACGTGTGTTTAATAGGGATAGGCTCCACCCCTCCCGCTAAGGACAGTGCACGAGGATCACCTGCAGAATCCTCTCACCGTGAACTCTGACACTGATGCTGGCCTGATGGGCATGTGGAGCATGTGCAGAGAAGATGTGTTTGTGTGAAAATGATGACAGTGTCACTGTGCTCTCGAGTACTTTTCACAATCTCAGGAAGCACAAACACAAGTAATAGATTAGTTTGATCATTGTACTGTATATGGCTTGTTTATTTACCTCTGGTCTGATGTGTCTGTGTGTGTTCAGTGTGCTGGCTCTCAGACTGTGGGCTGACTGGCTGCTGGGAGCAGAGCTGCTGAAACAGACTGGCTGCACTTGGCACCGATGACCAGGCTGATGATGTCATCATGGTTTTTGTAGGGACAAGCTGACTTAAAGAGAGTTTTCTTATGATGATGCTGACTTACTTCACTTGTTTGCAGCAGTGGTTTGTAATAACACTTGTACCTGATGCCTCAGATGGATTTAAAGAGTTCAGTGGACGAGTTATTTGGTTAAATCTGCTTTAATTTCACATTAAAGAAACTTTAGACTGGCTAACATCTGAGCCTTGTTTTCACTCCCATCAGGTGTTTTAGTCCATATGTGGCACAGATGTTCATGTACACTGTCCCAGCTGCTTGGCTGTGTACCCAGTCTCATCCTGCTGCTGAATGCTGCATAGTCCCCAGCACACCTTTGCACAGCCAGTGTCCTGTGCTGGACTCCTGCCTCTGTGGAGCTGGTGCTTAGAGCCTGTTTGTGTTGTTCTTTAAGCTGGTGGTGACAGAAATATGATTACATGAACAAAGCAGCCGTGTTCTTGAGTCATTCATTAATATTGTGCATCACACAATCGCATTTTTGGCTTGGGTTGTGTGTGAGTGCAAACCATCCTCCTTGCTAAATGATAACACAGGTATCAGAAACACCGTATACAGTGTAACAGGTTAAAAAACCTCGCTGAGATTTTAATTCAGGTGAAAATGTCAAGCTGCAGACGCGCTTGTGAGGTCTGACACCTCTGGGGTAACCCTACAAGCCCATACATTCCTTTTAAGTTAGAGGATGGACACCTGTGGAGCACAGCCTCAAAGGTCAGGATGAAAACAGGCCCTGGCCTCATTAAAACCAAACCCACCCTTCAGGACAGCTCAATTAAAAACCTAACCTCATGCTGCTCCATTGATCTGCCAAGGCAAGTCTGAGTGTGGGTTACAGGGAGAGTGAAGAGAACTCGGTGGGGAATCCACAGAGCTGCAAAAAATCAGGAGACCCTGAAGATCAGGTAGACTGTGGCGTACTGAGAGGTGCTGTGAGATTATTGTGCTTTAATGGGATTTAACAGGGTTTAAGAAGATTTCTCCCCTGATGGCATCGTTGGTGTTATTTTCCTGCAGGAAAATGCACATGTTCATATTCATGCATGGATCTGACCTTATTTGGCTACTTAAAAAAAGTGTGACATCCTGACAGAAAGCAGCGTTTCACTGGGACAGAATTTGGGAGAGGGTGGTGTAAAGCAATGCATCCCCCCCCCCCCACGGTGTCTGTGAGTGGGTGTGAGTGGAGACGTACAACGGCACTTTATAATGAGTGATGCTTCAGAGGTTTGCCCGAGAAGATTACATAAGGATTGATTGATTGCAGGTGTCTTCGTCACTCTTATCCAATAAAAGCCGAGGATTAACGACCTAATGATCGACCCTCATTCTGTCTTCGGTTTCCTTTGATCGCACAATCTGAGCTTTTCAAAAGCTGAGAATATTTAATCTACAGGAGAGAAATCAAATGATCGCTGGAATGATGAGTTTCTGCAAGTTTAAATTTCTCCATGCCATCAGTCTCTGGATGCCACCAGCAGCTGTGGTAGCAGCTAAAGAGCTGGAGTCTATCCCAGCTAATGTGGAGCAAGAGGAGGAGGTGGGGCACGGCCGGGCAGCAAAGACAAGAACCGATTCATGGCCGTGTCACACCTACGAACGAGCTGTGGATGATTTCTGGTCTTTTGGAGGGCCGCAGGGAAACAAACACCACACAGGGTCTCCACACAGTCTGGAAATGCACCCATGATCTTCATGCTGTGCTACGCCTGCACCACCTGGCTGTGATTACTGAGATTAAATAGATAAGGCTTCCAAATAACTGCTCCAATTAATGTCCAAATGCACTGCAGGAGGTCAAGTGAAGCGTTGAGGTCAGTAGGAGTTCCCTCGGCATCAAAGTGCGGACCAACAGATGGACCAGCGTTTGCAGCTCAGCATGTTCATACAGATGAATGAGGCAACATAAGGATGTGAAGTTAAGTGCTGCACTCAGGAGAAGCAGCAGCTGTGTGGAGGTATGTGCCAGGCTGGGGTCGAGTGGCTGACCACAGCTGGCCAAGCTGAGCTCTGGTCACATAAAGAATTCGTGCTCCTCCTCAGCGGTGGTTAACCTTTTACTCAAGTATTTCACGTCCATCCTCAAAGAACCATTTTTCACCTTCTTTACTGATGATAGTCTCTCCACTCGTCCGTACCAGCCGAGGACAGTGACGCGTCCGAGGAGGCGTGTTCACCTTGGCCTGACACTCAGCATGAGCCTTTCTACACCTTTCTAACATCGTGAAATATTATTTCACCCGTCTTACACTTCAGTTCAAACTGAAGGATGAATTTGTTTGTGAACATGTGGGCCGACCTTATAGCAAGGATATAAAACGTACGGTCTGAAGGCCGCCGAATGTTCCACTCAGGCCGACCGCACGACCATGCGAGGCGTAAACTTGTAGAGCAACAGGGTTGGAATTCAGCCTTTTCCCAGGAAGCATTGCATTGTAGTTTTCTTTGAGTTTTCTCAGCACATATCTGCTTTTTAAATGAATGAGGTCAGAGTGTACGTGTTTACAGTGAAGAAAGGCCGCGCTGCACACGACTTTAACACTACGCAGACTCCAGCCTGGGCTGAACTGATTATTGTGATTTCACCTGTAATGCTCAACAAACATTTCTCATGATGTCCTCGATGCGCTTGCCTCGTCTGTGCGTGTTGGTAATGAATCACGCTTCGGTTTGTCACAATGGATCGCTGTTCCTGTGCTGAGAGTCAAAGGGCTCCTGAGAGCTGCTTTAAGTGGATTATTGACCTTTGATCGTGCTTTTCTCCTCCAAGAACTGGGAGATTCACTCAGCCTCTCTCTTGACTAATAAGCTTTAGAGTGATTTTCACTACTCCATTGATTTGGCGTTCATTAAAAGGCCTTCAGCGGCCTCGTTGTAACTGCACCTTCAGACATGTTACAATAAACTCTGCACTCATGTTTTGGTGACATGTGACACACCTTTGCTCAGCCTCAGCAGGGCTGCAGCGTAATACCAGTAGAACTTTGCAGACCACGCCATCCTCCACGAGCTGTCCACACTGAGGTTCTTCTCCACGTGATCCATCACCTGCCTCGGCCTTATCAACCTTCCAGTATGCAGAATATTAAGTACAGGTTTGAGTATCTGTTTGAAACATTATTGCTGGAGCCATAGCCTGCCCGTCGCTGCCTCCCAACCATCCTGTGTGCCCGGCTCGATCACCCGCTCTTACATTCAGCCGCTCTGCCTTTGTTCACCTTTAGCTGTTCTGGCACCTCTGTTGTTACTGCACTTGAAAAAAGCCAAACTGTGACATTCCTGCAGGTCCACATACTCATCATTGTTCATCCTTGTGTGTCTCATGGCATGTAGCTTTTCTAACACTGTGCACAGTGGTTCGTGTACACTGTTGACAAAGACAGTCATCTTTACCGGAGCTAAATACTCACCATCTTTCTAACCTCTGATACTCGGACATGTCTGTGCTGCAAAATGTGATCAGCTACTTTGAAGACATCAGCTGTTTCCAGCTGAAACATCATCTGTGAGCAGAAGAACTAAGTTCAGCTCCCCGTTCAACCTCAACCATGAAATAATTGCCAGGAAATTTGCCCGTTTTTAAAAGATTTCCAGTACTTATTGAACCTTCAGACAAAAAAAAAAAAGTGGTCTGAAAAGCTCATGTGTTAAATATATTTAACACGTATAAGTGTTAAATATTTAAGTATATAGTATATATGCTATATTTAAGTATATAGCATTTGTATTCTATTTTTATCCTATTGTATATTTTATTCTATTTTATTCTACTGTATATAGTATTCTATTTTTATTCTATTCTGTACAGTTGTGTACTGTATTTATTCTTATTTTATTTTATTCTAATTGTCCTTCATAACTTTTGCACTGTCCACTTCCTGCTGTGACAAAACAAATTTCCCACGTGTGGGACTAATAAAGGTCATCTTATCTTATCTTATCTTATATTTAGTGTCACAGGGTTAAAAAGAAAAGATAAAGTATACCTCTGAGAATAGATGGTGAAAACCTCAGAGGGTGAAACAGTGAAAGGACCTGAATTGTTCCTGGAAAGTCAGAAAAAGTTGCGTCTTTCCAGGAATATTCTCTGTGTGTCGTTGTTTCTCTTCATGGTGCCGCTCCGGCGTCACACTTTTTCCCTCCCACCTCTCAGCCCAGTGGGAGAAGTCCCAGAGTGTACATCTCTATACTGAGTCAACAGTTGGCTAACACTGGGACTTGTTTCTATGCCACCAAACAAAAGCCTCGTTTGTGTCTCCTGGCAAAATTCAACTTTAAAGCCTCTCAGGAAACAATTATTCATTAATGTGTGACTCAGGCATCTCTGTGTGTGCGCACATGAACCCAGAGATCTATTCTATTTGTTTCAGCCTGTTAGAAAAGGTGTGATCGGTAATTTCCTTCACAAATCAAGTCAAAGCATAAAGTCTGTGCTCGGGAGATGAATCACACGTGTAAAAATGAGAGATTAAATATCTGTTTCCTGCTGTTCTCGGACTCGGGCCGTTTCTGTCATCACACTGTTTTATATATAAATCGCGGCCCTTCGGTCAGTCGTGCCATCGTCATCTCCATACGTGATTCCATCATCATGTTTCGGGTCCACTGCCACAGGTCGCCCATCTGTCACAGACGAGCATGCACACTCGCAGTCACACCACTCAGACTCTCCAGGTAACCTGACCCCACGTTTATGATGAAATTATCAGAATCGATGAAAGAATGATGATGATGACTCACAGCCACAGTTTTCACTTCCTGTGAAGTTTTTCTGAGCTCACGTCCTTCCTGCTCCTCTGTGGGCTGCTGTGTCCTCCCACTCTCCAGACTCCTGGCTGTAAGGGTAACTACTGATTCTGGATCAGCCACAGGTGTGGATTGTGAGTGGACGTCGGTCTGTTAGCTTTGTGACTGACCGATGACTGAGTCACCTGGGACGTCTGTGCCAAAGTCATTAACGGGTTTTCTAATAAGTGGAAATGAGAAATAAACTCAATCAAATGATTTCAGATCTAATCTGGAAAGTTTGACTTTACGTGTGTAAAACATTTACCTGATTTCTTTGTTTCTTTTTTTGACAAATACATTTTAATATTAGTCAAAATTAACTTGAGGGTGCCAGAGGACGGGGGTGCCTACTGGGGTCAGCGGGGGAGCTGGCCCTAGGGAGGGGCATCAAACTCCCTTCTTTTCCTCCCCATCCCCGGCTGCCTCCCTCTTCCCGCTCCAACACACCCACCCACACAGGTAGGGCCTTGGGGTGCGGGTGTGTCACCAGGGTGCAGGGGAGGCATTCCCCCCCCCCCCCCCGTCCCTTTCTGGCCACCTGTGCCTCAATTTTATTCCACAACTTAGACATCCACATTACTCACACTCTCATAACACACACATATATATAGGGCCTTGAGGGTGACCACGTTAACGGCGTCCAGTGGACGGTCTGTGTATTCAACCCTACCTCTGGCACCGGTGCCCACCTCTCAATTTTAAATCCATGTAGACATTGAGGGTTCTCGGGAGGGGCCGTGCTAACACCTGCTGCTCTCTGGCAGCAGCACCATGCCCTCCCTTGTTTTAAATGCACTTTAGAACAACACGCAGCAACACTACACATGAGCGGGAGGAGGGAGGTATGGGGTCTTCACACACCACCGTTCTCTACTAGCCATCGGGGCAGGGGGCTGGGAGGAGGTGTTGGCCGTCCGATTGGCCTCCCTGCTGCTGCGGAGCCTGGGGCGGTCTGCTTGCCTCCACCCCGGGGGGAAGGGTAACATCTCTTGGGTCTAGGTGCCGTTTCCCCCTCTGGGGGTGAGGGTACCTGGACCCGGGGTATAGAGTATGTTTGGGGAGTATGATTGTGTGTACATGTCCATTTATGTCTATCCTTACGTTGGATGAGTGCTGAGTGTTTGTATATGTGTGCATGAGGGTGGGAAAGCATGTTTGTGTCTGTGTGTGCCTGTTTGTCTGTGTCTATATGTCAGGTCAGGTCTTAGACTCCACCTCTCTGGGAACACCCAGGCCCTCCAAAGTGTGGAGGCCTATCTCCCCTCACCACACTCCCTGCCGGTAACTGATGCCCTCAGGGGTTGGTGCATTGGTGGTTCTTGGTGTCCGGGGCTGGGCGCTCAGGTATGCACCAGCTCACTCCCGGTGGCTACTTGGCGGGGCCTGGTGCCTGTCACTCGGTCAGGCCTCTTCCGGGGCGCTGGGTGCCCTCGGGCCTCCGGCCTCGGGGCCTGCGGCTCGGTTCACTCTGGCACAGCTGGCTGCCGGCAGAGCCGGCGGGCACGCCGGTGCAGCCCCCTCTGGCTTCTGCTCCGTGGCTACTGGGTGACCCCTCGTCTGGGGATCTCCTCAGCCCTTTCCAGGAGGGTGGCACGGATGCCCCTCCGGTGGTCCTCCTTGGGCTCTCGCACTCTGGGGCCTCTGGATGTCTGGAGCCTGGATCTCCTCCATGCCTGCTTCATGCCCTGGGGGACGGGGCTATGGCCCTCCACACCCTCTAGCAGACCATTACATGGGGAAACCTTTTGTATACAAGCGCGCTGATCCACACAGGTGTGCACACGGGTGTTCACTGTTCGTAGACATAAACTACACCTTTCTTAGCTGCTACTTCAAAGCACATTGTGCGCTGTCTGTCCTGCGTGCTGCACAACAACATTCAATATTTAGTATTTACTGCTGTTCACACTTAGCTAGATTAACGTGATGGTGTTGTGTTTAGTATGTTGCTTTGTTTTTTTTGCTTGTTTTCTATTCTTTTTCTCTCAACAGGTGATCCAGGAGATTTTTTTTCTCTTTTTAGTGCCCTCTCTCACTGTCCCTCTTCCCTTCTGTTTTTCTTTTCCTTCATCTTTCTTTCTCCCTTTCCTATCCCCCAATCATGTCTGTCCCGTCTGTAACAACTGGATAGAAAATAAAATAAATAATAACAACAAAGGTTGATCAAATGGACCAATACGGCAATGCCATGATGATCCATTTGGCAAAATAAATTCATTGAGTGTCCTTGTTGGCCTTCAGACAACAATTCTGACGGCTAAAGACGGCTAAAAAACCAAATGGGACAGGAAAAAAAAAGAAGGGAAAATTAACTTGAGTAAATACAAAATACAGTTTTTAAATGATGATTTCAATTATTTAGGATGCTTATTTATGTCAGCCTGCTTCACTCAGTCAATCACTATTTCAGTGATTAATGGTTCAGCAGGTATAACAGTAGTAATAACAGTGTTAATCACAGTAAATTCATATTAAGTCAGGCTAGTTAGTCATTATTTAGATCAAACTTTAATTCTCACTCACTTTCACATACGTCTCTCAGTCGTCCATAGCTCGTCTCCCATTGGTGCAGATCAAAGCTAGCCGGCGCTCACTAACATACAACGCTCTGCTTTTATTGTGTGTTGGGATGAATGTGCAACCGTATGTTGGAACAAGTGCACTTATCATCAGTGTGTGGCTTTATTCAAACTGGGAAACACTTTGTAACTCCGTGTTTTGGAAAGATTCTAAGAATAAAGTTACTGTTACCTAAAACATCCACTCAGCGGTCATAATGCTTCTCTTTACCTTTTAATGAATATCTGTGTTGACTGACTGACCATGCTGAGAATCATACGCAGCACACGTTGTTGATGTGACATAACAGCAGCTTACACAAAGACACAACCAGTAGTTAGTGTGCTCCTCATCTGCAGGGGCCCACATAGCAAGCAGGTCTGGCCCGGATCTGGCATCAAGCCGGCACTGCTTGCTGGCTTCTGGCATGATAAGACGTATGTCATCCAGATATGGGCCAGGCCTGGCATAGATGGTACTGTCTATGTGATGGCATGCCATATCTGGCCTGATTGTGGTTTGGTTTATGTGGCCCAGGCTCATAGAAAACAGGTCTGGCCCGGATCTGGTATCAAGCTGGCACTTCTGACTGACTGGTGTCATGGCAGGGTGTATGTCAACCAGATGTGGACCAGGTCTGGCAATGACGCCACTGTTTATGTTCCTATTTTCTTATTTTAGTTAGAAGACCCAAATGCCATGTTGCAATACTGTATTGCTATGGTAGCTAATCTTTCAAATGCAGGTTTGACAGGTTTGTGAGTGTACACTTTATCCAAAACCTAGTGAAGGTTTACTCATCCAGTCTGCATGTCAAGAGTCTGAATGTAGTTAGGAACCAGTCAGTTTAGAGGAAAGTGTGTGAATGTTGTATGGAGCACTTTGAGTAATCTGGAAGAATAGAAAAGTGCTATAAAAGAATCATTCACTGTCTGAACAGAGTTTTGTCATGTTACTTTTGCACTATTGTGTTGCGGCACATGTTGTTATTACATGGCTTGATTAATGTACACATTAGGCTGACATATGGGCCAGCACAAGACCAGCAGTGTGTCTGCAACTGGCCTTGTGCCGGCCCATGTGTGGCCCACCTCTGGCAAACCAGATCTGGGCCACCAAAGGGCCGTCATTCTATGCGGTATGTGGGCCATCTGTAAGCACATTGTGTGGGCCATACCAGTTTTGCTATGTGGGGGTTATGGCAGTCATGCCTCCTCATGGACTGGCAGAACCTCTGGATGTCATCCTGTGGGACTAAGCTGTCACACTCTGTCACTCAAACGACTCTCCGTGGGGTTGAGATCAGGATTAGGCTCACTGGAGCATTCCAACGCCACCACCCGGTCAGGCTGACCCGGTCGTGGCGTTCTTACAGACATGATTTTCTCCAAACCTGTGGAACCTTTACATAGTTGGGTGTGTTTGCCAGAGGAGTGGTCGTTTGTGATTAGTTGGATAGAGGCATCGTGACTTTTTCCCAGATTATGTTTTGTTAATTCACAGGATGACATCATAAAAGCAGTCCTACGTGCTCTTATATAACTAGAGAAAACTAGAGTGCTGCATTAATAAATCTGAGTTACATACAGACAAACGAGAGTTGTGATCAAACCCTCGGACCATGAATGGACCTTGTAGAAACCACAGGGGCGTCTCTTTGTTAGGCTGGAGTCGTGCCGGAGAGGCTGATCTGCCATATGGCTGCACAGCAGACCCCCGAGCACGCCTTACCTCACTGCTGCAGACAACGATGACACAGCCATCATCATGCAACAGGCAGGACCGCACACACACACACGCGCGCACACACACACACACACACACACACACACACACACACACACACAGACAGAAGGACGTTGATAAAACATAAAAGTAGGACAAGTGAGTTTTTCTGTACCTCGGTTTCTCTCTGATCAGCGATGTCTCGTTCAGAGTTGTTTGTCCGTGTTTGTGTGTTAGAGCTGGAGTCACATCAGTGCAGTTCGTCCATGTCTGTGGTTAGTGCATGCAGCAGTGTTGCTGTTGATAGTAGTATGAGTGGTGTACATGACACTAACAGCAGATTTATCATACAAAGCTTATTTGTGTGGAGTTAGTGACACACCGTGAGACAATGGCCCCTCTGTAGTCTTCCTCAATTATTAAATATATTTTAAATCTGCGCGTGCTGAACATCCACCTCTTTTCTGCGTTTGGGCTGTTTGTGCACAGATTCAAACCTCACCGTCTGTTAAACACATATCAGAGAGCTAAAGTCACGTATCAGTGAGCAAACAGCTGTGTCTCTAACTTTTCTAAATGATTACAGTGTTGTGCTCCGTATTTGTTTGATCCGTCCTTCTTATAAAGGATTTACTGTCCTTTTATGGGAACAGCAGCGTCTTCTCTTGGAAAGTTTTATTGCTTTCTCTCAGCATCTGTTCAAGGCATCATTCCCACTTCATAGCATTCCTTCCCTTTCACATGTAGTTTCCATAGTTTGTCTGTGACTTTCCTAAAAACAGCGCTGTAATTTCAGCTGGAGCCAGAGTGCAGCGGCTGCCCATCTTTCCCTAAGGTAAGGTTAGAATGAAAGGTATTTACTGTGACAATGATTTCTGTGTGTTATTAAAGGAAAATGATATATTGTTGGATTTCAGCATTTTTAAAACATCAGGTGATGTAGTTGTTAGTATATGTGTGGCACATAGGCGTCCAGAGCTGGCACTTCACCTCAGCCTGTTTGTGTCAGTGCAAAGATCAGATTTGTCTTACTTCTGTATTTACAACTGAAATAGAGAAAATAAAGCCTGAGGTATTTTAGAGCGCCTTCTCCTGCCCTCACAGCGATTGTTTCCCGGCTCTGTGGATCCAAATATACAAAGACGAGTTCAGGTTTTCTTTAAGTCTTTAAGCACTTAAACAAAATACTGAGAAACCAACTTTCTCTTTTTGACAAATCTACCAAAGACAACATAACTCAGAATTAGTGCACTGTGCAATAGTCTTGAGCCCTTTTTCCTTTTTATTTTTATTTTTTTTGCCTGTCCCGTTTGGCTCTTTTGCCATCAGAATTATTGTCTAAAGGCGAAGAAAGATGCCCAACAGATTTACTTTACCAAATGGACCGTCCCAGCCTTGCCGTAATGGTCTATTTGATTCACCTTTAATTGTTTATTTTATTTTATTTTCACTTGTTAAATACGGGACAGACTTGACTGGGGAAAAGAAAGGGGAGAAAGAAAGAGGGAAAGAAAAACAGTGGAGAAGAGGGACGGGGATAAAGGGCAAAAAACAAAAACCAACAAAATAAGCAGACAAAAAATACATCTATCAATCACCTGGATCACCTGTTGAGAAAGAGAAAAGAGAAAACAAGTAGAAGAAAAAACAAGAGCAACATAATAAACAACACCACGATGATCTATGTGAATATAACAGTAAATACTAAATATTGAATATTATTGTGCAGCACGTAAGATCGACAGCGCACAGTGTGCTTTGAGGTAGGAGCCAAAAAGGGTGTAGTTTGTGTGTGTGATCACCCGTGTGTACACCTGTGAGCATGAACGCGCTTGTATTTAAAAGGTTCCTTCATGTAATGATCTGCTAGAGGGTGTGGGGGGCCACAGCCCCGTCCTCCAGGGCATGAAGCAGGTATGGAGGAGATCCAGGCTCCAGACATCCAGAGGCACTCAGAGCACTAAAGACCAAGGAAGACCAACAGAGGGGCAGCTGCGCCACTATCCCAGAAAGAGCTGAGGAGAGCCCCAGATGAGGGGTCACTCAGCAGCTGTGAAGCAGAAGCCAGGGGGGGTTGCAGTGATGTGCCCGTGAGCTCCGCCGGCAGCCAGCTGTGCCTGAGTGACCGAGCCCCAGGCCGAGAGGCCGAGGGCACCCCACCCCCGAAGGGGCCCGAGCGAGCCCCAGGCTCCAGGCCCCGACAAGCAGCCACCAAGGAGTGAGCCGGTGGGTACCTGGACGCCCATCCCCGGACACAAAGAACCACCAACGCATCGATGTCTGAGGGCGTCCGCCACTGGCAGGGGGAGTGGTGGGGGGAGATAGGCCTCCATACCTTGGAGGGCCTGAGATGTCCTCAGAGAGGTGGCGTCTGATACCCAACCTGACATATAGACACAGACAAACAGGCACACACAGATACAAACATCCATTCCCACCCTCATGCTCTCATAGGCAATTACTCCACACTCAACCAACGTGGAGACAGACATAGAGAGAGACTGTACACACAATCATACTCCCCAAGCGTACTCTAAGCCCCGGGTCTAGGTACCCTTGCCCCTGGAGGGGGAAACTGCACCCAGACCCAGGTAGTGTTACCCTTTTCCCTGCAGTGGAGAGAAGCCGACCGCCCCGACTCCGCAGCAGCAGGGAGGCCCCACATTCCAGACCCCAATCGGACGGCCAACTCCTCCTCCCAGCCCCCCCCCCCCCCCCCCCCCGCAGGCAGCAGAGAATGGGGGTGTGTGAAGACTCCAAACCTCCCTCCGCCCGCTGATGTGTAGTGTTGATGCATGTGTGTTCTAAGGTGCATTTAAAACCCAGGAGGGCATGGAGCTACCTGCCAGAGCAGCAGGTAAGCGCATAGCCCCTCCTGCTAGCCCTCAATGTCTACATGTATTTAAAATTGAGAGGTGGGCAACGGCGCCAGGGGTGAGGTGTACACCCTGATGGTCTTTTGGAGTCCGTGTTGTGAGCCCACCCCCAAGGTCCTATATGTATGTGTTATGAGAGTGTGAGTAATGTGAATGTCTAAGTTGTGGGATAAAATTGAGGCACCGGCAGCCAGAAGGGGACAGAGGGGGGGATGCCTCCCCTGCACCCTGGTGACACACCCGCACCCCAAGGCCCTGCATGTGTGGGTGATAAAGGTTGTTGTTTGTGGATGAGTCTGGAAGCAGGTGATCGAAGCAGTGAAAGAAAATAAAAAAGAAAGAAACCAAGGACAAGGGTGAGCAGCATAAAAACAAGAGGGGGAAAAGAGGAAAAAAAAACGAGAAGAAAAAACCCCGGAAACATTCCAATCAAACCATTGAAGGAGAGTGATGGTGTTCATTCTGCTATGATATCACACTTAAGATGCGATTTGATGTTGGTAAGTTAAACAGATGTTAATGCAAGTTAGTGTGAGTGGATGGGGAAAGAGTGTAGCGGATTCGTATCTGGTGTGAAGTTAATACAGCCACGGAGTGATGTCGGGGTCGCGGTAAAGCTGTCCATCCACGTAGAGCCGGTCCACAGCGATGACAACGCGGGAGCCCTTCTGGATGAAGCCCCATCGGATTGGGAAGAGGACCCTGCGTCGTTCCAGGATCTCTTTGGGGAACTGGTCGTTTACGCTGAAGTCCGTTCCTTTTAATTCCCTGCCTCGACTTTTCACATGTTCCTTTTGTTTGAAGTGGCCGAATTTGGCCACGATAGGACGTGGTCTCCCGGTCGCAGCCCGCATGGAGCCGAGGCGATGCACCCCATCGAAGACGATGTTCTTCACCGTGTCCTCCGGCAGCTTCAGGTGGGTTTTGATGAAGCTTTTCACCGTAGTCTCCGCGTCCTCTCCAGCGGCTTCTGGAATACCAGAAAATACCAGATTATCACGCATGCCACGAGCTTGTCGATCAATAACTGACTGCTTCTATTTTTTTTTTTCTCTATTTAGCTGAGTAACATTTTCTGTGAGACATTTCACCGACTCCCTTAGCGTGGCATTTTCAGCAGCGAGCGTTTCCACCTGCTGCTGGCTGAACTCCATGGATTCTCGCAAGGATTTAAATTCCCGGTGAAGAATCTCCACCAAGGACAGCCTTGCATCGAAACTGGACAATCGTTTGTCAATTGACTCCAGTATGTCTGCAATATCTTTGCCGGCTGGCGATGTTGTGCCGGGGGAATCTGCCGGGCGACATCTTTTCGACGACGGCGTCTCAGATTTGGCCGGGGAAGCTGCACTCTGAGCCTTCTTCATCACAAGATCCTCGAAGCACTGATCGATGTAATCTTTGAGAGCCTTTAAACTCTCCCCGTTGTTCTCCAGGGTGTTGGAGATGATTTAGACAAATGTTGTTAGTTATAAGACAATTGATAAGTGTATTTGGTAAAACTGAAGCTTAAAGGAATTTGTTCAATTCTAAACTACCATTCGCTTTAATTTTCCGCCAAAATCTCCGGCGTCTGACGTCAGTTACAACATGAGTCGCTTACCCTGTCCATCACTTACCTCTGACACACCCTTACCTCTGGTCGGGTGTGTCCTTATGTTTTCCCTTTCTTGTCTCTCCAGCAGTCACACTTGTTTTAAGTTTCTTGGGCAGTAGTTCTCCAGCTTTCTGAAGTTTGATCCATGATGCGGTAACATGGCCAGAGCAGAGAAAGCCTACTTGGAAAAACACATAGTGGAACATAAGGATGGGAATGAATAAGGATTTAGTGATTCGGATTCCATTATCGATTCTCGATTCTCATTGGCTGCCCTTTAACAGTGACATCACAGGGGAGCTTTTCAGTTCAAATGTAAAAAGACGTGCATGCTGTGGGTCACACGTCTGTGCATGTTGGAGGTGTTTCCTCTTTGTTGTGATCATTGTTGGGTCATTACTCAAGAACAGTAACGTAAAAAACTTATTACTCATATTACACAAAACACTTGTCTTTAAAATAATGCAGTACGTTACTTAGTTACTCCAGGATAAAGACATTCATTACTCTACTCGTTATGTTACTGAAACACACCGTCTCATTATCACCATTCAACAATATAACCCTGAGGCTACAGCTCTACACACAGATCCCCGTCCTGATGAGGACACACGTGATCTTTCTTAGTATTTAAGTATGAAGACAAAGCAAAGATGGACTTTAAAGTTGTCGCCATGGTGATTCTACATGAACGGGTAGAAACGGAGGCTGCAGCCTGACTGCTCATCAGGCTGTTACCTGCTGAAGTTCAGGCTCTGGCTGCTGGTCTGGGGTCAGCATTCATTCAGCTTTAACATCACTCTGGGTCCTTGGCTAGCATAGCGTTAGCATGCTCTCTGGCTAGCTTAGCGTTAGCATGCTGGTTTGTGCAAATGCTTGCAAAGAGCGGAAGGCAGGCAGGCTAGCAGTTCTCGATTCCCATCACTGGTGGAACACTGTGAGTTAGTGCTGGGCGATATGGAAAAAATATTTATCACGATATGATAACGATATATATCACGATATACCACCTGACCTGTGGTCATCTAGAAAGTACGCAGTCTGTAAACAGCAAGTGGAGAGGGTGCAGTCTTTGTTTTGAGTTACCGTAAAGTATGTCGCAAATCCGGGTGCACGTATAGCAGCACCAGGTCGCAAACCACAAGATGGAGTTTCTTTGCAAAAAATATCATTTTTTTATACTTTATTTTCTCTTGCATAAAGTTAAGAGCATGTATAGTGAGAAGACAACACTAATATATTTGCCACAGGCTATTTAACCTTTTAAGACCTACCATAGAACCAAGTCCGCCAGAGCTTATCTTTATGTTTTTACATGCTGTAGTGCCATTTGTGGGAGCATTTCAAGTTTCCATACATCAATACAACCGTTATAGCCCAAATTTTAATAATATGTATGCATTAAGTCCATAGTAACTACATAAATTGCAAAATATTGTAGTGCAATAAACTACAAAAAAATTGAAAATCGTTTTTGTTTTTTTTTACATATATTTCTAGTTAGAAAAATTTAAGAGGCTTATCCCTCAAAACTCTAAATACAAAAAAGTTGCACAAAATAATTTCCAACCACAAGAAATTTATTTTGAGTGTCTTCATAGTTTTATTTTTGAGATACACTAATTTTTATATACTACAGGAAAAATGAAAATAAATATTATAGTGCATCAAAATAAACTATTTCCAACAGTGTAATTTGAGTTCTAAGCATCCCAGAAACGATACAGAAAAGCATAAAGTCAAACATGTCTTTTAAAAACACCAACATAGGCTTATAAGGCCCTTTCGCGAAAATGACGTCACTTCCGGTTTCGGGCAGGTAATGGCGGACATGCGATAGTTCGCGCTGACGTATATGCCAACGTAGGAAGTGTTATGACCATCGGCAAAGCGTGTTTCTGGAATATTATGTTTTTGTTGCTGCAAGTCTGAAATATTACCTTTTTGTTGCTGCAAGTGCTTCTTATGCAATTTTTGCAAAGCTATATGTGGAAGGAAACCGTGACCTTGGACAAGCTAATGGCATTAGATGTAAGTACAACTCCTCCGGTTTCATATGCAAAAAAAATTATTGCGCTACCTTACGTGGTTCCAGTTCTACAGGGATTTAAAAATAGTTAGGTAAAACGGAGTGTGCCTGCTCCGACCGGTTGTAAAGGGTTATTTATATATTTTATGTAATAATTTATAAAATTTGGGTTAGAAACGATAGAAGACAAATGGCACGATATACACTTTTCTATCGTCCACACGATATATATCGTCATATCGCCCAGCACTACTGTGAGTCATGGATGGGCCTCCCCAGAGCCCAGTATCACTGAAGCAGTGTGGGATCATCCTGACAGAGAACACAACCAAAGGCAGAAACATCCAGAGAACAGCTTTGAGAACTATTCCTGAAGATCCTCACAGATCTGACGCAGAGCTGCTCAGAGACTTCAGACCGTGCTGAACCATGAAGGCGGTCATACTAAATATTCACTTTGAAGCTCATTAAAACTGTACAAACCCTGTTCTGATGCACTGATTGACCATTTTGAATAAAGCAGGTGTTTTGCTTACATAAAGTATGAGCTGTTTCATAATTAAGACAAGTGCCTGTTGCTGTTTCTCTGTGTTGTGTTAGTTTAGCAGCCGTGTTGGGGTCTTTGAAACAGCCGTGCTTTATCAGTCTGAGCAAACAAAGTAAAAATATCAGCGTCCTGCATGACACTTTATGGGTGTTTGATTATTAAATATTAAATAGATGGAGATTTGAAATAATAATCTTGCTATTTCTGGTTCAGGAAATAACCACCAGCGTCCTGTTTGTTTGTGGAATGAGACACAGAACGAGAGAGTATCTTGACACTCATGTAAGTGGATAGCTAGCACAAGAAAATGCCACTGGGTCCTTGGACTCGCGGTGACTCTCGTTATCTCTGCCACTAAAGGTTTGTGTTTGCTTGGGGGTAATGAATAACTGCTCGACTCCAGCTTGTTACAAGAAAGCAGCATCTGCACTCTGCATGCCCTCTCTGAGAGAAGAATCAAACAGTTTTATCAGCATCACAATCAGCTGTAAAGAAAGCAAATAAAAAAAAGTGAACGTGGCCTCTCCTCGTGTTCATCTCGTGGTCAGTAATGAATCCTGAGAAACAGCCATGCTTTTACCAGCTCATTTATATGGAAATGAATAATCCCTGCAGGATCAGTCCCACCTCCCAAGCCCCCACTTCCTCCACTCTGACTCTATTACCAGTGGTCATACAGATAGGGATGACTTCTTAATTGGAAATTGATTAAAAACAACTTTTTGTGTTTCACTTTGCCTTTAAACTCTGCTTCTGTGCACTTTTATCAAATGTGCCCAGCAGGTATTAATTGAGCTAAAGTAACTCCACAGATTGGTGGGTGTCAGCGGTGACGGGGGCACCGAGGACTGTCGGTGGGTGTTGGACAGCAATTATCAAAATATGAACGTGCGTCCTGAGGTTCTGCCTCCTGTGTGATTTTCAGGGTGTGTTTGCAGCGTCTGTTAAACAGGAAGCCGCGTACGACTCATGTTCCTGCACCAAACGGGCTCGCTCCGTGAATGAGGTTCATAAATTTGCAGTGTAGGAAATTTGCATGTAGCCTTCGGAGTGATGCACTGCTGCCAGGACTCAGGTCTGCTGCATCTCTAATCATGCGCAGAATACAAATGCACTTCCTGGAACAAGGTGAGGAGCTAAGCCGGCAGGATTTTCAGTGTTTCGGCTGTGAGTGCTGCTAGTTTGCAATTCATCACGTAAATCATGATCCCCGAGCAGTGAGCCAGTCTTTAACAACTCCATATGAGACGTGACAGCTGGATTAACAGGAAAAACGTGTCCGGTTCAGTCAACACTCAGAATTGATTCTTCACCCTCAATAAACTAATGTGAGTGAAATGTAACAGAAATCATTAATTATTTGACCGGATTCAATCAAATGCAACATTTTACACTTATGTAACCAAATTACATGTAATTAAATGATAAAGTCGGCATTCAGGACAGATTTATTAGTGAATATGAAACAGTCCTGCTCTGGTGGAGTGTGGTTCATCCTGTTTGGCACTGAAATGATGTTTCTGAACAGAACATTTGATGCTGAGCTCGTGTCTGAATCCAGCTCCTCAAATTAAATATCGTTGTAATTTCCATTTAATTTAATGCTAATATTTTACTACACCATAGCTGGAGGGTTTGTGCATTTTACACTAATTACTTTGTTTTTACATGTGTTATGAAAGACATCACCATTTTGCTTCCACACTATATGAGGCTTTTTGACCTTAGCACCACCCAGCAACATTAAAATGCTACGTACAGGTTAAGACGTGAATAATTTAAAAGCCGAATCTTTGATCCAAATGTAAACCAAAGGTCATCCCTGCCTACCATCAAAAATTTAAAACAGAGAAGTGGAACATGCTGAAGTGACTCTGAGGCGATGGAGCTCCACAGCCCTCGGCAACAGATCAGTGTTTCCGTATTACGATGCTCTTGTTTCTCCTCGTAGAAGTAAAGTTCCCGATCGCAGCGGGACAACAACGCCCCATCTCTTAACCTGAAGCTGCTGGGACGGCTGCAGTGCTTCCAGTTAATCCTGTGCATATTTTATGATATTAATGCTACATCCCATCCATTCATTTATTTATTTCAACATTTACAGTGCTGATGGATCCTTGGATCGACTTTTAGTGACATTTGCTGTTCAAAACGAGTGTGCACAGATCGTCTGTGAGAGGAAGCTGGTGGAACAGAGGGGAAGTACTCCTGTGATGCAGAGGTCAGACATTCACACTTGCTGCTTTTCCTCAGACAGTCACGTCAGCGAAGCTTCTGCAGGATTCTGACACGAGTCTTTACACAGTAGCATCCTGCTCATCTCATTTCATGAAGACAGAGCTGTGTGTGAGGCACTTTGTAACTGATAAATAATCATTCATCCAGCACGGTGGAAGTTTTTATACCACCGTCATCATATCAGCAGTCTTCAGCAAATGTTCTCTAAATGCTAAATATTTTTTCCTCTGTTTCTAATCTCCAGTGAAGGATGATAATTATCTCTGGCCCTAAATTAGCCAGCAGCCTAATTACCATGTGCCATCCAAAACAAAGCTCCCCGTGGATGCACATTTGCAAACAGTGTTGTCTCTGAATCTGAGAAAACATCACTTTCTGTATTTGTATGTATTGGCTGTCACTCGAGGTGCAGTAAACAGGACACAGACACTCTGCCTGCCTCCATCTCTTTGTATTTCCCTCACACGCCACGTTAAAGGGGAACGATGGCAGCGCTTTGAGGGCAGCTTACAGCAGCGTTACGTGGACAGATCTGAGCATCATGAAAGGAGCCCAAAGGCAGCGTCCTCGTGTATCGAGGAACACATGAGTTACACCGACTGCTGTTTTTGAGTCACCGCGACCGGCAAAGAAAATCATGCCAAATATCTATGAACCATTTGATTTACACCAGCCTCTTTAAATTAGCTTGACCTTTGACCTTTTGATATTAATGAGTTAGTTATTCCAGTATTTGGGGTGTTTGAGCCTGAGTTGCAGTCAGCAGTCGTTTTAATGAGCTACACAGAGCTTTACTGCTCTGGTATAAAATGACCCTCAGCTCACATAGTGTTTGACCTCAGGAAACAGTTTTCTTATGACATTTAGAACCTCCGCTTCCAGGCCGGACTGAGTTTAACACCATGTTCACTTTGTAAACGATGAGGACTATTAGACGAAGAAAAATGACAGGAGATGCTTTAAAAAGGGTATTTTGTGATTGACAGGTCGCTGCCGTACGAGCGTGCGCTGTTCCTTGGTTTCTCAGTCAGGTCCACTATGTGCTAACCCTAACCCTAACCCCAGCAAACTGGCAACAGTCAAAGCTCCTAACCAGTGAGTTACCATCTTCTGTATACAGTCTGTGGTCCCAGGAAGACTTTTTTGATAATAAGCTGGGAAAATGCAAACATGAGTCAGGCTAGCATGGTGATGGAGCAGGCCTGTTAGCATGCATTTGGAAGATCGACTAGAACTTCTGAGGAGTCATTCCAGTTTACCCAGTATGTCATTGTTCTGGAGACACACTGCAGTCATTGCAGTTTTATGCTCCACACTGACAGGATGTGTTTGTTATCACACTTATTCTTTGGCTTTTTCACAGATCTGTTCGCCGGGACGCTGAAATGACCCCAGCTCAGTGCTGAGTAAAGGTGCTTAAGAGCTGAATAATTGGGTTTGAAAATGAACGATTGAGCCTCGGTGGAGCTCGTGTCCACTTCACGTGTGAAAGTAATTCAATTTGCTGTTTGAGCAGAAAGATTAAAGTCACTTCCAATTATGCCACATCTTTGCCATTTAGCTTCTACGGCCTCTCACGCGCCACGCACCAACCTGTGTCAGAACATAACAGTTTATATATTTTCAGTCGGGTTGATGGAAGAAAAACGTAAACCAATAAAAGATTCACGTACAGAGGAATCTCGAGGCCATTACAGCTCGTGGGCTGTGTTGTAACATCTGAGTGACACAGCTCACAAAGTGCTGCTTTTTGGAGAGCAGAACAGAGGCGACCGTGTGCGCCATGCTCTGACTCAATAACATCAAGTATCGCCCGGGGCAGAGGCTGCTGATGGAAGTGCTTATGCAACATCAGCGTTCAACACTGACGGTAGGTAAGTAAGAACGAAGATTTGCTGTCATTGTTAATAGTTAACATGCCCCTCCCCCCACTGTACTACATCTCTGTGTGCTTAATATTGTGTGAAATGATGAGAAATTGCTTTCCTTTGATTCTCTGACAACAAAATGTTTTGGTAGCTAAATAACTGCCAGATGTGCCTGTTAGCAGCTGGGTGAGGCACGGCTCAGTCAGTGATATCATAGATCGGACCTGTTGGACTAATTAAAGTAAGAATTTGGAAAGAAACCTGAAATGATGAGGGAGTATCTCCTGGACCAGTCTGGACTCTCAGTAATGCTCTGGGGACTCATTACTGAAACATGCAAAACCACATTCACACCATTAAAAACCAAGAACAGCTCCAAATATACGGCAATCTGGAACTAGAGACATTAAAGGACTTTTTACTGCACTTCTCCATCAGTATCATCACATCATCAGTCTGTGCTTCATGTTTCAGTAACATTTATGGAACTGAAATGATGGAATAATTTGCCCTTGCAGATTAGAGAGGCCCCTTCACTGTCCACTTTTAAATCACGTCATAAAACACACTTCATTCTTTGGCTTTTAACCACAGTGAGACTTAGTTTCTCTTGTAATTAAATTAGTGATTTAATTAATTATTTTACTTTTTCTTTTATTTGGATTTTATTTACATATTATGTAATTTTATTATATAGTTCCATGTACAGCACTTTGTGGCAGCTGTGGTTGTTTTAAAATGCTTTATAAATAAAGGTGATGATGATGATGATGATTTTCATAAAACTAAATATTTTAACACATGTATGCGCATATGTAATGTAGTGTACACATTAATGTGGTGGAGACAGACCAGTCAGTGGTTTAATAACTGTGCAGCATCCTTTAAAACATCAAGCACGTTACAGAAGACAAAATCCATTTCTATAAAGGACATAAACCAGCATGAACACACGGGGAAAGATGAAAGATGAAAATAAATAATAATAACTGTTCCACCTCAGTTCTCCAACATTTTTAAGCAGCAGCTTTAAAAACCTCACTGACATCCAGCAGCTGTGAGCTGAATGTTGAGGTTATTTACACCTTAAAGGTTAAAATAAATATTGAAATGCAGAAATCTTGATTTTTAAACATTAATAGTTCAAACTTGCTCCTGTTGAGACATGCACCGGAGTGATTGACGGTTTAACCGTCACCGGACCTGAGACTGCCTGCCCTGCTGGGATTAGTGAACTGCTCCTTTATCGTTCTGCTCCTCTCTGCTTCAGAGCCGGGCAGCCAATCACTGACGAGAAGGCGGGGAGAGAGAGGGGGAGAGAGAGAGGGAGAGAGAGAGCGGTGGGTGGGTGGGGGCGGGGCTGCTGGTGGTGGTGGTGTTTCAGCACCGCGGACAGCTCCTGTCTCTGGTCTCTGGGCTGCAGGGAGAAACAGCTGGACGAGACTACACACCGCTTCACTTCGATCCACAGACCGCCCCGAGCCCGCCCCACGCGATCCACGCGAGAACAGGCTGTCCGTGTTTCTCCTCCGGTCTGACTGCTGTGTTCTGTGGCCTCGCTGAGGACTCCAACCTCGGTTAACTGCATCGCCTCTGCGCCTTCCGTCCGCTGGCTCCTCTCCTCTTCCTGTTGTTGGCGGCCACGGTGTTGTGGGGTTTTCGGGGAGGGCGGGGCGGAGGAGCAAAGTTCACTTCTTCTTTGCTCTGATTATTTTTGGTGTCGTGCACCTGTGTGTGACATGTGCGTGTGCACGCCGCCGCTCGCTGCCCGGGTTCGTCTGCAGGCTCGGGAGCGCATGTTCCTCCGGGATGCAGAAGAAGAAGTTGTGTAGTTCCTCTCGCGCTCTGCTGTGAGACAGGTGTGCTGCATCTGCAACGTTGGCTGGGATCCTCGCAGCAGAGTGCCACGGACTCGCTCGTTTCACGTGGACAAACGTCAGAGAGCACGATGAGGAGCCTCTGTGACTTTTTAAATTGCACCTAAGAGAGAGAGAGAGAGAGACGGGGGTGGGGGTCCCTGTTAGTGCCCCGGCACTGCTGCAGGAACACACGCTTTGTTTCTTTAGCTGCTTAAACCGCTGGGATCGCGCGTGACAGTGGACACTCGGACAGCGCAGAGAGCACCGCTGTGCCGCTCACCTCTTTACCCCTAACCTGAAAACAGAGCCCGACACGCGGGGAACGAAATGAAGAAGTTCCGGAAGGTGCTGGACGGCCTGACCACCTCCTCCCCGGGAGCCACTGTGGGCTCTCCGTCGTGCGGCAGCGCGGCCGGGACTCCCACGACGGCTCCAACTCCGAAGGAGATCGACGTCCAGGAGACGCTGGTGTCGGAAAACTTCCAGCTGTGTAAGGTGGGTTGATGGAGGCGCTTATTTAGGCTACACCCGAGTGAACACGTGACCTGTGAGGTGCTACAGGCGGGTAGGTGCAGGCGGCTCTGGGCTTTGGGGTGGGGGTGAAAGTTGAATCTGCTGCTGGCTGTCAGAGGTTCAGCACCGCGGACAGCTCCTGCTCTCAGCGGCCTCCGAGTCTATCCGAGAACCGTTCATGTGTTTGTGTGTGCGCGTGCTTGTTCTCGTGTGTGCGTGTGTGTTCTCGTGTTTGTGTGTGCAGCACTGTGTCGGGCTGCAGTAAGTTGTGCACATGTGCAGCAGGGAGCTGAGAGAAAGTGGGTGAGCAGCAGCGTCCACGCTGCGTGGAGTGGGAGCTATGACATAACCGGTGAGCCTCGCTCTCATAAAGGAGCTCGAGCCAGAGGAAGGAGGCTGCAGTGCTGCTCAGTGAGGAGGGGGAGAATGAGGGAGGGGTGCTGAATGGGGGTATTTATAGCTTCCTCTGCCGCCCGTCGCAGCTCTGGTCCTGGATCCATTCTGCTGATGC
The DNA here is from genome assembly GCF_036321145.2 of Pelmatolapia mariae. Lineage (NCBI taxonomy): Eukaryota > Metazoa > Chordata > Actinopteri > Cichliformes > Cichlidae > Pelmatolapia > Pelmatolapia mariae. The sequence continues at coordinate 1,267,977 of NC_086241.1, forward strand.
AGTGAGGACTCTCTGGTTTACAGGGACGACTCTGAATGGCTGTGAATAATTCATTGAGAACCTGAGAGAAAGGGCTTGTTTAGAGGAGTGTGTTATTATTAGGCAGAGTAACACTGGTGTGTGTGTGTGTGTGTGTGTGTGTGTGTGTGTGTGTGTGTGTGTGTGTGTGTGTGTGTTGGGCAGGTGGAGGGGGGGACTTGATTCAGGTTGGAAGGATGCGGCAGAGCAGCCTATAGCAGGCAGCAGAAAATGCTGGAAAAGAGCAGCAGGATGGCCGGGCCCTGTGCAGGAAGCTGCTCCTCCCCTGTGAGCGGCTGTGATGCTTCTATTGACTGAACTTCTCAGGAGGAAGCACTGAATGTACAAACATGCCTTCAAGCACACATTTCTCCAGAGTTTGTGTCAGAGGAGGTTGCATGTCATGGTTAGTGTGTCAGGTAGTTCTCGTGGTGCAGACAGGGCTCGGGTGTGATTAATTACAACATGCACCAGTGACAGAGCTTTACGTTGTATGAAGGCTGGACTTTGATGGGTGGAAGAATGAGTTTTCAAAGCCTGTCATCCTGCGCCAGACGTGCACATTAAGAGTGGGAGAACCATGAAGTGAGTCAAATCCATCTCCACTGACTTTTAGCAAACCTGTGTACGCTGAACACAGCAGAAGCTGCTTGTTCGCTTTAGCTTCAGCATCAAATTCACAGAATTCTGAGGGATAAACAAGGAAAACGAACACGTTTCATCTGTCGTATTATCACTTCCTGAATTCAATAACTCATCCTCATCAGGGTAAACAAATTGTCTTCTCCTGGCAGGAACCAAATTTGTTTTTGATTAGTTAATGAACGTCACTGGGGGTCGACCACAAGCTGAGAGCTGATGGTGGTCCTGATGAGGTTACACCCACCAATGCTTCAGAGACGCTGCTGCTGTGAGACATTCAGATTACTTCACTGCAAATGCAGTAATTTCACTCAGCAATAAAACTGGTAACACACACATGTTCATTATCACTTATTGAACTGTAGACATCAGAGAGAGAGAGCTAGACAGCTGACAGGAAAAGCCTGGTACTGGGTCCATGTCTGTGGGTCTGCTGGAGTGATGGAACTCCATTCTTCCAGTAAATATTCCCTCTTCTGGTGATTTTATATTCATCCTGCTGATCTTCCAGAAGTTTTCGGTTTGGCTAAAAAACCTGCAAATCCCAGAGAAGAGCATTCATATCATTTCATACTTAATGTGGGCTTCCTACCAGGACAGAGATGTTCCATGACAGGGTCACGGTGAAGACTCACAACACCTCACAGCCACGGCAGCAAGGTGCCGTCCAAACCATAGCAGGGCCACCTTTAGTGTGGAGCAAGGTTTGTGTTTTCCTTTTATTCGTCACCTGTCAATCTATTACAGTTATCTAAATTTTCATTCATTACTCTAAATACTGTAGATAGGATCAACATTCTCTGATGTAATTTTTTGAGCCGGTGCAGCATGTGGGAGTGTTTGGCTAACTTCTCAAAGTTAGTCATGACTTCTGTCCTCGCTCTGCAGTGTGGGAAGAAGCAACAGTGCAGTTTTTATTAGACAGCGTTTTGGTGTGTTTGTAGTTTGTACAGGAATGCACTCCAGAGCAATTAGAGTGGTGCTGAAACAAGTCTTCAGTGAAATCTTACTCAGACTGAAGGAGGAAAAGAGGAAAACGCGAGGCGCAGGTGGCTCTGAGGCTCATCGAGTCCACAGATTGATTTTGGTTAAGAGCAAAATGAGTTCATTTTGTGTTCGAGGAGGAACGAGGAGACAGAGAGCGCGAGAGGGCAAGGCTCTGGGCAGATTCACAGGCTGAGCAACACCATAATAATGCGTTCAGATATACATCATATCATTTAAAAATGTTACCCACCTCACAACTGAAATCTCTTTACATTTCATTTATATTGAGAATGCCGGGGTCGTGGTTAAAGCAGTTTTTCCAGTTTTTTTCTCAGAGCACGCTGACAGAAGTCTGCTTGGACTCGACCAACATGGTCTACAAACTGGCTGTGAGATGTGTTAGAGCACAGAGAGCTCCGTTATCTTATAATAGGTATATGACAGCTTTCTTTCAAACTCATAATTAGAAGTTGCTGCACACAGCAATAAGAAACCGAAACAACAGAATAGAAATATCAGCAACCCAAACACAGACTGGACAAAACGTTAAAATGGTCTTTTAGTACTTAACTAAATGCACAGGAGCAACACAGGGCCTAAAAGAAGCCTTAAAAGTGGGTCATAAAGAGCAGGAAGTCAATGACAGGCTGACAGTGAAAGGTCATGAAGGAACGAGCTGATCGTGCTGACAGCTGGGCTGCAAATAAGCAAACGATCGCTCGGAGCGAGGTTTTACCTACGTGCAAAAACCCTCGTCTGGAATTCGGAGGACCGATTCCGAGATGCTGCTGGTTAAAAACAGCGCTCAGCTCCAGCAGCTGATCCCCGCACTGCCTCGTGTGCACGTCACCAGCTGCTGGTGGGGAAATGAAGCAGTTTGCTGGACATGTTCCACAACAGAGCATCATCGTTTCAGCACCGTGCACACTGTATGGAATCACTGTGGCACACCAGGTGCATCCCTTCATGCCTCATCTCACCTGTGTAATCCAGCACTCATCATCTCAGTCTGTTTCCAGGAATGTGACCATAATTTCACTCGTCCTGAAAAATCTCAGGAGGTTAAAGAGGTGCAGCACATTTGGAAAGAGATGGAGCGTAAAGCTTGTACTGTAGTTGGCCTTTTGAAGACTCTCGAGGAAGCCAGGCCCTGAAAGGACAATTCAGGTTTGTCTACAGGTAAAATTAGCTGTAAAGAGAGGAAGCAAAACAACATAATTGGAGCTGATGATTTTATTATGTTTGTGTCTGTTCACGAGTGGCCAAAAATTCGTTAAAACTGTGCCGTAAATACAGCACAGCCCACACTTAGTTTATTAAAAAATGCAGTAGACAGCTTGTATTTTTAAAAAAATAAAAGCTCTTCACGGTTGAAAATCACTAACATGCAAATTTGTATTGCCAGCGTCTGTTTTAAAAGCTGTCATTTGCATTCTGTGAAGGCTTTACCTAAAGTCACTTCATTTACATCGCACGTGCTACTTCTGTTTTACCCCATCACCTCTCCAAACTGCAGCACCGACTGCTGAATTTTAATCACTGAGAAGTGGTGGGTTTATAGTCATCAAGTCCAAGTTTCTGCCATGGAGAGCATGACTCTAATCCTTTTAGTTAGATTTCTGAAGACTCTGATACGTGTGGGCTAATGCTAAAACAGAAAAACTCTGAGACTTGAGCGCATGCTTGAATGTATTTGTGTGGATGCAGAGTTAGTCCTAGGCTGGACCGCGAACACACGGCAGCATTTATGATACAACATGTGCAAAACGAGCTGCTTCAGAACAGCTGTGCACACACATCTGCACAAAGTCACGGGAAAACCACCCCGACTCCCATAACTAACACACATTTATAATCAATCATATTTAGGAAGCAGCATGAAATAAAATTCACTCAAATGTTTTAATTTTTCCTTCCAGACTGAAGATATAATCACACAGGAAAACACAGATCAAGTATTTTGTACCTTTGTTGGTCTTGGTTGGTTAATGACTTCGTTTTTAATGTACAGCCTGCTCGCAGGTGCACTGCCAGGACATCTTGACCCCATGTCATCTTCTTTAATCTGAACAGGGAAAGTATGACAGGCTGTACAATTTTATTTCAAATTTCCAAATGAGATTTTCTATGTAAAACAGCCACAAAGGCTCCATTTCTCCTCCTGTGCAGTGGAGGGCCGGGTCTGAGGGTTTCCAGCTGAGCTCCATCAGCAGCTTGGTTTGAATATTGTACAGATGTTCACGTCCCACAGGGCCGGGTCTGAAAGTGTCCTCTGACTTCTGCAGTTGTACCTGTGGCAGATCAAAATTTTTCAATTACCCTGTGAAATATCTCAACGTGCACTTGATGGGCTGTCTGTTCATACTTCATGGTTAACGGGATGAGTCATGCTTGCTCTTGTGTCGCTGCGAGGCTGAAATATAAAATGTCAAGAGAAAAATGAATCGTAGTGTTTCCTTCACTGATCTGTCAGCACCGTCATCAATCCTTTCAGAATTCGTGGACCGTGAACTTCCCATGACCCCAGCCTCTGTATTTACAGATAACGATGGTATGCTAACGTGCAGAATGTTAGTTTGCTGGCAGTGGGACTTTCCAGCTTCAGCTCCAGTGAGTTTTGTGCCAAAGCTTGTTAGAAACTTTGTCTCATTCGCACAGCTGGATGTTTCTACCTGAAGAAACTGCTAATTAAAGACGGGCCATTTTTACAGGGAAGTGTATTTCAGAGCCTCGGCTTCACTCATCTGAACCTCAGTTGGAGAGTAAATGCTAAAATCCCCAACAAACCATTAGCAAAATGGTTTTGATGTAAATCCTCGGGGAACCAGGGTCAGGACGAGTATTTCACAGAAGAAAAGCTTCTGGTTAAACTCTTGGTTGGAGTTCAGAGGTCAGGCGTTTCCAGCGCTCAGTCGCCTTTCTTAGACAACATAATATGTGGGCTTGTAAAGATGACATCACTTCACTCCCTCACCAGCGACCCTGCGAGCTCTCCATGGGTGTGATGACTCAGTGGGTTGGCTTCCAGCTAGTCTCACATTACCATGTGTCGGCTGCCTGTCAGAAGCCACAGTGTGGGATCAATTAGGGAGGAGCTGATGTCAGGCAGAGAAGACCAGATAGGTGGAGGAGATGTTCTGTAAACTGTACACACATGCCATTGTAAAGAAGCACAGTGTGTGTGTGTGTGTGTGTGTGTGTGTGTGTGTGTGTGTGTGTGTGTGTGTGTGTGTGTGTGTGTGTGTGCACTCGGGCTCAGTTAATGAGTTTATTTATCCTGAATTACATGAAAGCAATTATTAATCTTATGAAGGAGAATCAGGCTAGAGGATTAGCTGTCGTTGCCGAAGCAAAGCTCAAAGCTGGGGCAGATGGAGGTGTGGATCTGTCTGTGTTTGAGAGAGGAAAAGAGGAACGGCCTCCTCTTGGTTCTGTGTGGGCTTTCCACGCCCGCTCGGCGACAGCAGCCTGCCTGCCTCACCTCACGCTGTGCAAATATAATCTAGTGAGCTATTCAAACAGCCTTTGTTTCACTCAGTTTCCATCTTTCCTGCTTCTGTCTGAGTGACCTGTGCTTCTTACTGCAAGCATTAGCTTTTCATATAGACAAATCTTTACCGTTAAAGCATTACGATCGCCCTCGATTTTCAGGCCCCGCCCTTTTCTGGATGGCCCCATCCACCATATGTTTTTATTAGTTTTGTCATATTATAACTGCTCATGTTTACGAGGCCACGTTGTGTAAGGGGAAGAATCACTGCTGACTCACAGCATCAGTCTCATACTGACCGTTCATGAAAGCTCTTCAGAATCTCCGATCTGTCTAATGAGCAACAGCAGAGCAGCCTGCTGTTCTTCCTCCACCTGAAACTTCTGTCCATCATGTAGCTGCCTGCAGAGAAACATCAGCAGTGCACATTTATTGGCCTCTCTATACACACTACTGTTTAATTCTCCACACAATGAAATCACTGCAACGCTTTAAAACCAACACCAGGTTCCTTCCTCGCCTCTCTGAGTGGGCAGTACATCCCTCTGCTCTTAAGAGCTACGCTCTCGAGCACCGTGCGATCCTCATCTAATTGGTGTTTAGAAGTATGTGACTGAAGAAGCCAGAGTTTAAATCATCATTATTAGTGCTCCTCTACAAAGAAATCCATAATTTGGTGCATCTGGCGAGACAGATATCATAATCAAAAACTGCAGAGATGGATCAGGTTTTAACGTGTGAAGGAGCATCATGTCACATTATCAGTCATGAAATATGATTATTTTGTCCACTTCTACACTTCTCATGAAGCCCGAGGCCCCGTGCTGATGCCATGGCTGATTCATTAACTGCTGTGATTAAAATGTTAAACCCTGTGCATGGTACATCCACACTCGGCTGCGCGCTGACCCCCACGACATGAAGCTGCAGTCGACAATTGCAACCATGATCTCCTCCGAACACGCGTGAGCAGATAGTATTACTTTACACACGTGCGGAATAAATCACAGATTTGAGCTGTCAGCCACTTTCATCTGAACTGATATGTGCTTAAGTCGAAGGGGTCAGTGCTAAACGCTGCCAGATATCAGAGAGCTGTAAGCTGCTGTCAGCACACTGCTTGCTTGTAAGGAAGTAAATACTTGTATGAAGCTCTACAGTCATCAGACAGACATCACCATCCCAGCTGTCGTCGGGGTCAAAGGCCCGGACAGGTCACCACACTGACACACTCAGAAGGACAACGATCACACCTACAGATGATTTAGAATCACCTAACGCATGTGTTTAGACCAAGAGAGGAGCAGAAGTACCCACAGAGACCTGCACAGGTAGGGTCATTGCATTTCAGGCTGTTTTGTGTGGTGCGCGCGCACACACACACACACACACACACACACACACACACACACACACACACACACACACACACACACACACAGACTAAGAAGGTTAAAATGATAGAAACCCTTCTGTCACAGCAGCAACTGCATCAATAATAGAACAAACACAGAGAGGAAATAATAAGAAGAGCAGAGCACGAAGCATCAGGACAAACCTCTGAGAGTAAACAGAGTTCATGAAAAGATTTAAAACACCAGCCCGACCCTCACAGGGAGGCTGACGTTACATAATGCAGGAGCCGAGTTAGGAAAGCAAAGATGGTTCCACGTGGATCTGTGTGGGTATGTGCACATAATCACATGCCCCCCACACAAATGATTCAGATTAGAAATACATAAATATACACAGACAAAGGCAAACATATATGCCCCCCCCCCCACCGGCTCCCTCGCACACTAACGCCTGCTCTTCACCGTCAGCAGGTCCTTCATTCATTTTCATATTCCTGAGCTCTCACTCAGCATCCTCGCCCTGTGCACCGAGCTCTGCGCGTGCAGACAGTGGATAGAGGAAGTGCTTATTAGATCAGCCTCGCTCTAAGTGACGAATGAAAGTCCCCTCATTGTTTGGCTTTTCAGCATGATGCAGAATCACACTCTGAAATCCTTCAATCACTTTGTTCATGGAAAACAGAGCCTGCAGGAGACGCCGGCGATAGCTGGATATGAAAAGCTGATCATGCCACAGTTTTCTGTTTTTGGTGCAAAGCAGTGATTCTCGTGCTGGATCCTGTCAGTGAGCTGACTTCCTCAGCTGGCACATTTGGAGGTAGTGGTTATCGCTGCTGTGAAACTGATTTGTTTCTCACTCTTTATGTGCCATTACGTCATGTCTGCTCGATGCTTTTCACAGCAAACAGAAGGAATGTGCTCAGGTGCAGAATCTGATCTGGCTTCAGAAGCAGGCAGAGTCTCTGAAAGCTGCTATGACCTGATATCTGTTCAGTGATGTGGAACCAAAGAGATGCAGCTGTGTTAAGAAGATACATTTCTCTATTTTTAGAATATTACTGTATATTAGATATTCAGTGCAACTATTTTTAATTCAAAGACTAAAAATAAGAATTCATATCTCAGAGTTGAGGAAGCACTGATGTGTCGATCACAGGCAGGACTATCTCTGGGTTCAGGTGTGTTTTGTAACGACTGTTTTTTTCATGCTTGTTTCCCACATTCAGAGCCCCCCCCCCCCCAGCTCAGCTCTGCCTTTATTTTCGGCATCAACCGACAGGATCAAAGGAATTTCAGAGCACGCTGGAAATATCTCGCTGGTGGGGAAGCCCACGTGTATCCGTGTTTGTTTGATGGTCTCTCTGACGCTGTAAAGTAAATTGGTGTGGAAGACTGTGACACTGTCTGTCATGGTGACATTAGCCAGAGGGGACAGGTGCTACAACACCTGGGTGATGCACATGAACTAATTGTATGTACAAGGGCAACACACGGGGCGAGCAGTATGTGCAAGGAGTTCATAACCTTTGCAGTCAGACACGCTTCTAACTGTGCTTCCAGCAGCTGCTAATTTCACATCCTTTCCTGTTGGTTTGTTTAATGAGGTCTTTATTAAAAGCTCTGAAATCTCTGGCTTGATTATAAAGCAGATATGCTTCAACCAGGCCAGTTATGTAATTCAGGATTGATTCGGCCTTATGGATTTGCATACAGTATTGCCACGGGAGCGCTGAAATACTCCAATTTGAATTTTAAATCACAGCTGAGCGTGGGCTTCATTGATCTCGAGTCATTTTCTGTGACGTGCAGGCCTTCGGTTCAGTTCTTTTTCATAATAATAGCTGTTGCGCTCCATTTTTTAGATCAATATAAACATCTGCATAAAACACGGCTTCTTACAAAAAGCTTCAAAACTTTTGAACTTCAAGTTTCAAACAAAGTCAAACTAATTTGGACAGAAACATCGATAAAAGATTCTGGGCCGGACTCTGCGCACGGACGAGGCCATTCACTGTTAATGCGAGTTTTTTAATTACAGAGCAGCGTTTGGTTTTTAAGGTCAAGGTTTCAACGTGTAGCAACAGCATCTTTGTTGTGTTTACCAAACAAAACCAGCCAAGATTTAATAACCTGTAATTATGAAATCTTTCTCAGGCACAACAGGATTCGTGTGTCCCGACGAGGTCTCTGATTACTGCGGCCACATAACACGTTTGCCTGCTCGTATATTCAATTCAAACATGGTTGCAGTCGGTCCTTTGACCTGTGAAAAACAAGAAGCTAGGCTATCATGTCATAAAATTAAAGAAAAAACCCCTCAAACAATCAAATATTAAAAGAAACTGTTGCTCTGCAGTGGATGAGATGACTGAATCTCACCATAGTTTCACATAACAGGAAAGAAAGAGTAAAGTTTACCTCGGTTTCATTCTTCATTCAAACCTATAAGATCAGTTTGACAGCCTGAACCACGAGAATCATGTGATTCGAAGACAACACCGCTTCATTAAAGTGTGTTGCTGCCATCCTTCACGTTTTCTGTCACTTCTGCAGCTGGTCCGTCCCGTTATCTCGTCCCCAGAAACACTTTGTTCAGCGTGCGTTTGCAGCATTTTTCTCTTTGCTGGTTGCGCTGTGTTTGACCTCTCAGGGCCACCGTAGAGTACGCCTTTCAGCTGTTTGGCTATCTCAGAAAGTGCCCCACAAGAGAGAAAAAGACATTTTTTAATAAAAAAGGTACTTTTAAGTTTTTTTCATCACAAAAATAGAGACCAGAGAATAGATCAGCCATGAACTAAGCTAGCTTACAAACGAGTTTGAGGCCAGTTAGCACAGAGTTTAACAGAAAACTGAGACCCCGCCCATTTTTTGTTTACTAAAAAATGGGAGGAGTCTAACATACCTATGTGACTCCAGCCAGTAGATATTTAAGCAAACTAATGTAATCAGAGTAATTTACTAAGCTAACACTGAACGTTTCAATGATTAAATTTAAACGGTGTCAAAACTGAAAATTTTGGACAGTGAATAAAAACTTTATTCAACCTCAGATGTGACAACAGAAACACAGAGACGTGACCTCCTGTGTGCACGGTGCTTCTCTTATCACTTCTCTTTCTTCTGCCTTCCTCTGCTGTCTGCTCACATACTACTCTCTCTATGTATTATTCACCACTTGTCAGAGCTCTCGCCTCAAACTGCACATCACAAGTGGCCTCTCCATCACTTCCTCCATTTACTCGTGAGCCGTGTGCAAAGCTCCCCATGCGATTTCCTTGTGTCAATAAATGTATCCAAGCACCATCACAATCAGGGTGTAGCGTCTGGTTAATGCATGACTCATTAGATCAGTCAGGTCCTCGGTGATGCTGCCATGCTGCTTAATGAAGGGATGAAGCAGTGAGTCTTTAAAGTTAGAGAAACGGTGGGACAGCGCAGAGCGCTGCCCATCCACATGGCGCCCTGTGACGCTGATGTGTCTAAAGCAGAGTGGCAGATATGAGCACATGCAGAGTTTCTGTGGTGGTTGTTAGGAACTGCTCGGGCTTGTTGATTCTGCTATTTTTATGTCCTAACTCCATTTTCCGGAGGTCATTTGTCAGACGACGCGTGAACAAAATAGTCGTACATTCGGCTGTGAAATCTGAATTTATGTACCTTATACCCCGTGTCTCCAAAAATAATAGCTTTGTTCAGGGACTGAAAACATTTTGCTGCTGTTGATGTCTCAGCACACACGATCCCGCGAGCGCTGCGGGTCAGTGCTGCACAGGCCACACACAGCGTGCAGGTCCATGTTAATCACACCACTTGTTTACTTTTCACTCAGCTGCTTGTGACATTTATGATAATTAGTTTGAGCTGATTTAATGCAATATTGAGCTGATGATGGTTATCATTAGAGGTGTCAATAACAAGGTCGGTGCTGGCTTAAACTGAGAAGCTAGCTAGCATTTGTACCTTAGTGGTTGCTAATGACTGAGAAGCAGAGGAGAGCTGACGTGTTACTCTATTTATCTCGTGCACACTGAGCTCCACAAAATTAGCAGCGTAGCGCCTTTATGTTGTAGTCACATGTAGATCAGAAACATCCCGTGCTGCTTCTCTGTGTTGATCCGTATTTGGAGACATAGCTGCTCAATGCACAATTGGCTGGCAGTGTTGGGTGCTGCTTGCTATTTATAGAAACAGGGGTCTAGACCAGCTCTGCAGCTGAACGCTGTGTGGAGAAAGAGGCTCGTGGGTGGCATGAGGTGGTATTAGTCTTGGGGGTGGGGGGTGTATGCGTGCGGAGGGTGATGCGATTGAACATCACGCTAGCGTGCATAAAGGTTGTGTTTGTGTGGACATCAGAGAGAGCGGAGAGGGGAGGAGGGTGGATGGAGACGGGAGTTGATGTAATGCAGCCTCTGGCAGCCATAACACAGATGTACTGCAGGTGGTCCTCAGATACTCGCTGCTCGCTGCGTGCACACATGCATGTGTTCGCCTACATCCACAGAATGAGCATGCTTGTAATAATTAGGGTTTGTTTACTCTCTCTTCTTAATTTAACTGGTGTGTGTTTGACTCAGAGACTGCAGACGTAATAGGATGCATACATATGTAGATAAATAGGTGTGTGCTGCACTTCACTGTAGGATTACCTAATGCAGCTGTGGCCTTCAGAGTTTTGAACTAAGGGTTTTCCTGGAGTCAGATACTCGGGGTAGCGGGCGGGGCCTCAGTGGATCGGGGTAGTTCCTGAGCTTCGAGCTGATGCTTGATTGGACTGGGATCTGGGGACTTTGGAGGCTGGGTCGTTGCCTCGGGCTTTCTGTCGTGCTTGTCGAGCCGTTACTGAGGATTTTTCTGTGGAGTGGCATGGCGCATTGTCCCGCTGGAGGAAGCTTTCATGGGGGAAGTCCTTAGTGTGCAACAGTGCTGTGTCAAAGCAAACGGGACACGAATGATCCCAGGCTTCCCAGCAGAATTGTACCGTAACAGGACTGCCACTGGAGAGGCACCATGATCATAGCTGAGATTTTAAGCATTGAAACAGCACTGACAGGATCGTCTACAGCTCTGTCAAAGACTCATTTACTGTCTGACAGCAAATGCAAATACATACCCTGTTCTTATTTTTGATAAATGGTCAGAGGAGGGTGAACATATGTCAGAGTGTCGTATTGTTCTGAAGGCGTCACTCATAGAACGACTGGCTGGCTAAGGCTTGGTGTTAAACTTGACCTTACAGGGAGGTAAAAGAAAATCATTTAACCTTGATGTCAAGAGGATAAACTATTCATGCAATAAAAAGCTTTAACAAACATCTCTGACTAATTAAGGGCATGGGACAGCTGAGCTGGAGCTCCTGATGTTAGCAGCCTGTGCAGAGAACATATTAAATCATGCAGAGAATTACAACCTCCAAGCCGTTGTTTTTCAAAGTAGCTTAAGTCATTGAACATGCGTGTGAGAGTGCTGCTGCTGGAGTTTATGGTGCATATCCAAACGTCACGGCTCAGTGCCTTCAGACGCATCAGCAGCCCTGTTATTTCAGAGTTACGTACACACTACATGTGGTAGCTGTTATTAAATAGGGACTTAAATAATGGAAAAATGTATTTAGTGGGAATGTTTGTATAGAAATGAGCACAGGCTCAGGTACCTGTGAGAGCTTTCATGTGTAACATGCAGTGTTAGGCCACATGACGTGATTTCAAACAGTTATCGGGTTTTAAGTGATGACATATGAGCCCTGCTTCTGGGCCCAAACTACTCTGTGTTTATTAAGGCTGTTGTGTTTTTAACATGTTTTGTATCTTGTTCTATTTAATCTGAACAAGCCCCTAAAAACAGTCAGTGATCACTGTCGGCCTCTCTCGGTTTTTATCACCACTGTTCATTTTAAAGCTCAATTTTTAAACCCTTGGATGGAGCTACAGCCCAGCCTATGCAGCAGTATATTAATGACTAACCTGGTATTGTGGATGGATTATCTCAGTTGTTCTCCTGACTGAAGTTTGGTCCGTTTACAGCATCCTGCCATGCGATTGCATTTGTCTCTAACCATCGGGAACCCTCACGTTAACTTTTATCAAGTGGAAAAAAGTTAGCGTTCATCCTGCAGCTTCACTGTGTTTATGCTAACATAGCTGTGCCGCTAGCGATCACGTAGCACATCATTATATACCAGCTAGTCCAACTTCAGTAACCCTACAAACGTCACTGCTGTTTAGTTTCTGTCTTCATTTATGTTGGAAGTGATAGCAGAGCTGTGCGTTTGAATTTTTTCAGAAATCTCTCAGTCATGTTTAGGTGGAAGCTAGCGAGCTAACTTCCTGCTAACTTCTAACTCTGTTAAATTTAATAAATCCTGTTTTTATGGATGTTAAACTTCATTGTTACACCTGGTAAAGCAGCAACGCTGATCATTTTATTAAAGATGAAAGAATTTAGACAGTTTGTAACTCTCAGTGATGCCGCAGTGTTCGTTTGACTTTGGGACCTGAAGCAGGGTTTGGACCCGGAAACGGCTAATGATGTCAGACTTAAAGACCGGATAGGGATAGACTGTGAAGCATGAAGTAATGAAAACTCCAATCATCCCCAGTGAGTGTTTCTGCACTGCATAAAACAGGTAATAATAATAATAATAATACATTTTATTTGAAAGCGCCTTTCAAAACACTCAAGGTCACTGTACACAGTAGAATAAAAAGCAACATAAAAGCAAGCAGCTGGCTCAGGTGGCAGAATTATTAGAAATACAAAGGTTGTCAGCTGCTGCGCACTGTGATCTGAACACTAAACTGTGGAACTGTTCTTTATTTTTTAAATGTCATTCAGAGCAAATAAAATGAAACTGCTGATTTATAAAACGTCTGTTTAGATCAAAAGGTTATTGTTTATTGTTTCTTACTCGCAGGCTGGACGCGGCGTGGAACCCGACCGTGTTTGTGTGACAGACCATAGGATACGTCTCACTCTTGATTAGCGTGCTACACACACACACAAACACACACTCCCTCTCTGGTACTCGGAGTTGGTGAGCATTGGTTCTCATCACGCTCTGCTGAGTCTGGCAACAATGGCTGCCAAAACCCACACTGTGGATTTAGAACTGGAAGTGTATCATTCAGCAAGTTTCCTTCAGAGTTTTGCAAATGAAATGTATTTTGTAACAGCCACACATGACGCTTCCACACATTCTCTGACAAACAATACATCCTGTGTTTTTGCGTGTGTTAATTCCACAGCGTGCACTGAGAGGCTTTCACTGTGACTCACTTTGAGGAGTTTATAGATAAACACTTTACAGGATGCAGCTTGGTCTATGTGTGAGTGTTGCACCGGTTTGTCTGAACTGGAGGAAATCAGCCCAACAACTTTCTCATTCAAAGCTAAAAATAAGAAACTATTTTATATTCTGTATCATCCTGTAACATTACTTTCTAATACTGCAGTTTTCCCATAAACATGTTTTCAGTCAGCGCTGGTGATGTCCACAGCTTTGCATCCCCCCACAGCAGATTACTGTAAGTGAGCCACTGCTGGGAAATTTAACATGACTTACGGCAGACAGCTGCAGAGCATGCACTGCATCTCAGAGTGGGAGAGACAGCCATGTTTTGCCAAGTCAGGCTTTTGAATTTGACTGTGAGTCGAGTTCAATTTCCTTCAGTTCATAATCCATTTACAGCATGAATAAGAGGTCCTGCATCCTCGCTCATTACTTACTGTAAAGCCTCTGTGTTTCATCACCATGTGAGTGTTAAACATAGATAGATAGATAGATAGATAGATAGATAGATAGATAGATAGATAGATAGATAGTTAGATAGATAGATAGATAGATAGATAGATAGATAGCAGTACGTTTGCACTTTTACACTCACCTGTTGTCTAAAACTGTATATTTTCTGTTTTTCTGAAGCATCTCTGTGAACCTCAGAGATGGCTGTGTGGGAAACTCCCAGCAGATCAACACTCTCTGTAACAGTCTGCTGGCAGCAACCACACCATGTTCAAAGTCACTTAAATCCCATTTGGTCCTCACTCTGATGCTCAGTTCGAGCCGCGTCTACACGCAGCCCTGCGTATTCTTTGCTGCTGCCCTCACCGTCGTTCATTTTAAAGCTTAACCCCAGTCACAGAAAACATTAGCACTGCAGTCACAAGTGTTTGTGTGTTATTACTGGGTTCAGTTAATGAACAGCACAGCAGCAGGCACACAAATGATTGTCATCATTCACAAAATGTGTTCACATAAAATATGTGCTCACGTTAAAATGTGGTAAAAATGAAAATGAGTCCTTTTGATGTCATTAGTCATGTTTAAGAGTTCAGTGTTGTGGAGTGTGACCTCATTAAAGGTGAGACTAAATGTGTTGAAGCTGAAACGACACCTCTGCAGCTGGAGTCACGCTGAAACGTCAGAGGAAGAAAGAAAGAGAAGCACTTCATTTCCTGTTTCCTGTTTGACATCACTGTTATAAATCATTTAAAAATGATCTGTGTGTTTCTTTGCAGACGGTGCGTCATGGTTTCCCTTACCAGCCCACCGCTTTGGCCTTTGACCCCGTGCAGAAGATCCTGGCCATCGGTTCGAGATCTGGTGGAGTACGAATGTATCCTTTACTTCCTGTTCACTTGCCCCGCCCACACACACAGCAATGACCTCTGATCACACACAAAACACAGACTTAATGTATTTACTGTAAATACTTTACTGCTGCCACAGAAGCAGGCGGCTCCCACTGTGTTATGTCTCTCCTCCTGTACAAACCAAGCAGGGGCCTCCGCAGCTCTGACCTTTGACCTCCTCCCCCGGTTCTGTTTCCTCTTTCTATCCTGTCATTTCGTGTCACTCACTTGTCTGGTTGCAGACTCACAACTGTCCCTCCAACAGCCCGTCTCCTGGGTCACAGGGATGGTGGAGGACGAGTTACTGCAGCACAGGTATGATGTTACACCCTCGTCCTCCTCCCGCAAAGGCACCAAACACGGACGCTGCAGCAGCCACGCAGACATCCTGCCGGGGTGACGCGTGAGCGGGCCGAGTGGTTTCTGTGCTGAAAGAGTGTCAGAGGTGGACGTGACGCTGTGTGAATATTTGTCTGATGATGGCTGATGAAACCAGACAAAGCTAACGGCTGAACCAGATATACCGAATACTTAATCTCTGCTCTGAATCCGTTTGTTCTTTCAGCGGATTAATATCCCAGCATTTTCCTTTTTAATATGTTCTTCATTCCATAATTATTTCTTTGTATTAGATTTGATTTGAATATTAAAGTGTTACTGTCCTGCAATCATAAAAATAGATTTATCCAATCAGATTTTTTAAAACTTTATCTCTAGGAAGAGAAAACGCAGCAGCTGGCTCAGTAATTGCTACAGACTTCACATTCAGGAAGAGCAGAGCTCTGAGTGTGTTTGTTATGGATGGACGACAGATTACATCCAGACCAGGACCTGAATCCAGGTTCTTCTAGCACACGTCGTGCTACCTTCACAAATACATTTTAAATTAAGTATGAAAAATGATCTTGTGAAATCCAAGAAAACTTCACCAGATATTTTTATGGATTTCAGCCTTGGCACAGGTATGCAGTCTCCTTCAGCGCTTACTCATAAAGTGATGGGCGGATTAATCAATTACAGTTTGATTTATCCCTAAAATAGTAACCCCGGGCCCCGCTGAAGGCCGGAGCTGCTTGTTTGCAGAGCTGGATCTTCTCTCAGGTGACTGCAGTGCCTTCACCTCTGGGCTTTCTCTGAAGCATGCAGATACCTGTGCTCTCAGACACCTGAGGGGTCCTCTGGTTTTCGGTTTGTTGCAGATTGGGACGCGCTGTAGCTTTAATTTAATCTGTTTGTCATCTTTGATCAAACTGAACTGAGAAGCTTTAAACCTGGTTCAGGTGAGATCAGGTTTAGATTAGTTAGCCGTTAGTCGCACTTTGGCACTGCTGTGTCCTACACCTGACAGTAGAGCTCAGCTGGGCTTGCAGCTGAGCCCTTGAGTGACTTAGCATTTGTATTGACATGCTGCACACACCTCCCTCGGCTCCCGTGTGGCCCGTCACAGACTCTCTGGCTCTCTCTCGGTCTCACTCCTCGATTTTGCCCTTTCTCAATCTGCCTCGCCTGCTGTCGTCTTCTGTCTCGTGGACCTTCCCCCATTTCTGCTTTTATTTATTCACTTCACCCTTCGTCTGTCCTTCACAGCCTGTCTCAGTGTCCTTCCTCTTCCTCCCGAGGCTTTGAACATTCACCTGTCATCTTCTGTAACGCTCTCCTTTTGTTTCTCCTCTAGTTTCAAACACTTTTCCTCTCTGAGTCCTTCATTTAGCTGTTTTACTACAGCTGGTTGAAATGTATGTAGAAATGTATGCTTGGTTAAAGCGATCAAAGTTAATGTTCACATGACACTGTTGACTGCAGGACTGTGGGTTTGTGGGCCGTCTGTGGGAAGTCGGTTTTCCAGCGTGTGGTCTGCCTCTGTACATCCTGATCAATACGTCGGAGTCCCAGTGGAATCTGTT